>NW_007728987.1:19342-37804 GCF_000696425.1 Galeopterus variegatus | reverse complement strand
TGCCTCAGAGCCCCGGAGGCCTGTCCGCACACACCGTGCTGGGCCCGCTCCCAGGCCGCGGTGCTGCGGGTTCCTCACGGTCTCCGGGAACTCCGCGCGCACGGCCTGCGTGGCTCCGCCCGGCTCGGCGCCCTGTGCAGGCTGCACCCCGGCTCGCTCCGGCCTGCCGGGCAAATGCCTGGCTGCTCTGGCCTTTAGCCGGAGGGCTGGCTCCTGTGCTTCCTCGGAGAAGAACAGCGCTGAGACTTGGTTTCTCAGACACCGCACCTGCATCCCCGTGGGTGCGTGTGGCGCCGGCGTCTGCTGCTGGGGGACAAGCCCCGCCTGGCTCCTAGAGAGGCCGGGCTGCCGCTCGGGCTGCCCAGCTCTTCCCTGCCGCGCGTTTGTCTTCCTCCCTCCGCTCTCCCCTGGACTGATCGAGGAAAGGAAAACAAGGCACATTCGGGAAGGAGGAGGGGAGGGCCGGGACACCGGCCCCGACGTGAGAGCAGCTCCCGGGCCGGAGAAGGCGGCCGGGAACCCGCCGCTGCCAGCAGGGGGAGCTCCTGGGCTGCCCCCGTGGCCCCCTCTCTCCTGAGAGAGCAGAGGAGGAAAGAGACTCCAGGAGCCACCTAGTGATCCCCAGGCCTGCCATGCTGGGTCAGACTCACACAGGACACCCCTTCCCTGAATTATCCGCTTCTGGGACTGCCAGTTCTGGATGTGCCTAACCCTTCCTCGGCTTACCTATGTTTTCCCCTTGTAAGGATAACAGGTTGTATGATAAGGGCTTCTTTTTTCTTCTCTTTAAATTGTGTCTTAAAATGCAAGGCCTCCTCTGAGTTTCCATCCCACAGGCTAATTATGGGATTTGTTTGTTTATTCGTTCAACAAACGTGTAGCAGCACTTTGGGCCTGGGTTTGCGTTGCAGAGCCAGTCAAGACCCGATGCTAACTAGTTCTTATGGCCTAGTGAGGACAGGCAGATGGAGAGTTTTCATGATGAGAGGGTGCCAGGGAGGGGTCTGTGCAGCGCGCTGTGGCACTTCAGCCAGGGTGGCCTCTATGGGTGGGTTTGTGTGGTGGGCAGCGAGCAGATGTGTGAGCTGAGTCCCACAGGGGCATCCACTCGACCCCCTAGTGAGACTTCCTCTAGTTTTCTTTCTTTTGTCACACAGACAGGAGTTTCTGCCCCGAGCAAAAGCTTCAAGTGCACTTAAACCTGAAGTCCCAGCCCTCCTATTTACCCCGGGTTTCCTCCTGCATTGTCTTAGCCGACTCTCCCCAAAGGACATGTGGCTAGTATGTTTTATGCCTTCCTGGCACTTCCTCACCCTCCGGAGGGCTCTTTAGAAATGGGAAAGAGTCTCTGGAATTTGAATGGTTTCGAAAGAAATTGTCCTGGGCAAGGGACTAGATCCCATGATAATCCCTTTCCAAAGCTCAAATTTAGTGTGCACAATAACCAGGGGCTCTGTGATAATAATAATAATAATAAAGACACAGATCGCTAAAGCTCGCTTCTAGAAATGGGTGCCTTAGACCCAGGATGGGCCCCTGGAATTTCCTTTTTTACCAGCATCCCATGCATTCCTGCAACGACTGACCAGTGGCCACCTTCTGAGGACCACCGACCCACTAGAATGAAACTCCTGAGAACTATCTGGAGATTGCCTGGGCTGGGATGAGTAGGGAGATTCCTCCTGGAAACAGAGCTCTGGGGGCTTGGCAGATCCGACCAAGGCCCTGTTTGGGAAGGAGCCCCTGGAGAACCAGCAGGAGCATCGTCCAGAGCTGGGAAATTAAGTTGCTCATTGGCAGTTCTTCTGCAGAAGGAGTCACGGGGATGTCACAGACCCATTAGTAAGCAATGCTGGTCAGCCTCCTGACTAAAGGGTTAGGATCACTGTAAGAGGGGATAATAATATGCCCCATCTGTAGAGAGCATTACAGTGCCCAGAGGGCTTCATCTGTATGATCTCATTTGACCGTCACAGCCACCCCGTGAGGGAGGCAGGCTCTGGTTCACATAGCCAGTGGCGGCACAGAGGATGGCTGGGAGGGGCTTCAGCACCGTCTTGGTGGTTGAGCGCGGTGCGGGCACGACACCGAGGGTTGCGATCCCGTTACCGGTCATGAAAAAAAAAGAAGAAGAGGGCTCCCAGTCCCCCAAGTCCTCCAAGCCACCCCTATTATGCCTATAATCTAAGTAAAATGGTCATGAAAAAAAAAAAAGAGAGACAAGAAGAGCTTTGTCAACTTATAATAATTATATTTACAGTGAACTATATTTTAAAGGATAAAGAGTAATGATATTTCAATGATAGAAATTATATCTCTTGGAATACAGATGCAGAATTTGTAATGAATTAACATAAAAATAAAAATAAAAAGGAATGCCACTTCTGTCTAACATCTTGAGAGCAAAAATTTTGTCACATAGACACTGTTTTAAAATAGCACATAGAAATGCAGATGAAATATATCATCCTGCTTTACAAAAGTTTGCATTTTATAAAACTTCACTTCGTGAAATGTCATACTTAGAGAAGAAAGTATAAAAATGATTTTACATTTTTGAGAATAACTGTAAAATAATAGCTGTGCGACTACCATTCAGGTTAAGCAATAGAACTTTTTCAGTACCTTTAAAAATACTTGTTTGCCCTGCCTCTTCCTGGCTGTGTGACTTTAGGCAGGTTACTAACCTTTCTGAGCTCTGTTTCTGATTCAGCCAGTCTGGGATAGGTCTGAGAATGGCTGCTGCTGGACAGGGGACAGTGTCAGGTCTAACAGTCCCTCCTGGGCTTCTGGGAGCCTGGCACCCGGGACTGTGCTCTCCCTGTCTCACAGGAAGCGGGTGGAGGCAGCCACAGCTCTCCTTCCTGGGAGGCTCCTCTACTGGCAACCCCTCCCCACCAAGATCTCTTGTCACTGAATCCCCTAGAGCACTTCTCCACCAAAGCCCTCAGTGGCCAAACAATTAACCTTTCTCCAACCACAGAAGCTCCATAGAGGGTAAGCTCCATTGGAGAGAGAATAAGAGGAGAAAAGTAACTGGAGAAGGTCAGAGAAGACAGAGACGGGAGGAGTGAGCCCGCATGCAGGCAGTAGCTCCAGTGCCTGTCCCAGACAGGAGAGCCACACCGGTGCTGCCTACCTGAGCGATGGAGATAGCCCACCCAGCTAAGAAGACCCCTGGAGGCCAGCCCGAGAGGCCCTGTCCTGCACTCCTCCTGGGCACCTTCACTGGGCTCCTTGTAGCACATGACTGAGTGCCAACCACGCTGAGCTCTGGAATGCGGGTGGAGGCAATGCCATTCCCAACCTGGCCCTCCCAGGTTGGGAAGCCGCCCATGTGACCCTCTACCCTCTCTCATCTTGTGTACCACTTGGATATCAAAGCCCTGGGCTGCCTGGGGAGCCACAGACACCCTGGATGGTGACATGGGCGGATCACCCCGTCCCCAGGCCCATCAGACAGTACAGGAGAGAAGAATGAACTCCTGTTGCATGAAGCTGCTGAGGTCTCAGGGCCTTACACATTGCTTTACCCAATAGATGAGGCGCCTGCTCGGATGGGAGATGAGAAAGAGCGGATGCCGCCACGACGCACAGCCTTGCTGGCCTCTCCGTTAGCTCTGTCAGAACAAGCACACTTCACATCTCCTGCTCCAGAACGACAAGCTGAGCCAGCCTTCACTAATAACCACTTGGCCTTCACTGATTCATGCACTGCCCACAACACACTGAAGGGTAGTGAAGGGTAGAACTGTTACAATCCCCACTTTGCAGCTGCAGATCTGGGGAGAGTGGTTGGTGCTGTTAGGTTCTGTGCCCAAGGTCACCGTCTGCCTCCAGCCCACACACTCCATACCGTCTGCCCCCAAAGACTCGAGGCCCAGTTGTCAGCTGTAAGGAGCTTGGGCTTGAGTTGAAAGACCTGGTGTATACTGGGGATCAGGGAGCAGAATTCTTCTGATGCTAGGTTTGCTTACTAAATGCAGACATTTATGACCCCAGAGTTGAAGGAAGAGGAAGGAGGGAAGGAAGACAGGATTAATGTGACAAAGACAGATCCATAGTAACCTTAGGGGTTTGAGGAAATAATGTGTAAGTTTGGGGAACTCTGTGTGGGTCCACAGACTCCCAAACTTCCCTTCCCTTCCCATTCTCTGTACCATCTTGCGCCCTCCTCTTTAACGTGTGCTTTCAGGTCTGTCCCAAGAGCTGAGCACAGGAAAGGGTCTGTCTTGTGCACTGTTGTGTCTCTGGCACCTAGAACAGTGCCGGGCACGTAGTAGGTGCTCGATAAATATTTGTGGAATGAATTAATGGGGAGAAACGGATGGCTGGACCTTGGCAGCAAGACCTGTCCACTTGGGGTCCCAAATCATTGAATCTTATGGACAGTCAAACTCTCAAGAGGCCATCTGGTCCATGCCTTGCTTCTACTGAGGACAGCCTGCCAGCCACCCCCTGTTTCCTTTCCTTAAAGACTTAACAAATGTCAGGGCTGGTCAAGACCTTTAGAGACCATCTAGCCCTGCAGGTCTCAAACTTGACTGGGTACAGTATTCCACTTTGTGGACCCCACTCCTAAAGATTCTGATTTAATTGCTCTAGATTGTAGCCTAGGCATTGGGATTTTCAGCAACTTCCCAGGTTATTCTAATGTGCAGCCAAGGTCTGGAACTAGGGATCTAATCCAATCTTCTCATTTGATAGGGCAAACCTCAGAGAGGAGAGGGGACATGACTGGGACTATCCAGCAGGTTAGTGGCAGGGCTGAGCCCCAAATCCGTCGGTACTCAAAAGGCATCTCCATCATCTGTTCAGAAAATGCACTTTGGGGTCTCCTGGCTCTCTTGGCAGAAGGTTCTTCCTAAGGTCACATCCTCCAAGCTTTTCCTCAGTCTGCCCAGAGCAGATTTAGTTTTAAGCCAGCAGAGAATGTGGCTTCACTCGGGTCCTCCTTCCAGCTCTGTGCTGTCCTCCCTTTACAACCACATGCATTGATTTATTCTACTCGGCTTCTCAGGGAAGCCTGCAATGCTCCTCCCCTGCCTCTCTCTGCTCGACCCTTCCGCCCCTTGCTGGTTTGTTTCTGGCCTTCCTTCCTCCACCTCAGCTGACCTTTAACCCATTCATTCTTCAGGTGAAAGTCCTCCCAGAGCATCCCTGCCCAACTGACCTGCTCTCAACAAGACCTGGAAAGAAGTGGATTTCCTCCTCCTCCTCTGTTTTCCCTTCTCCTCACTGGTGACTCCCCTCCAGTTCTGCAAAGGGAGGGCTGGCCCCAAAGGACCCGGCTCTCTTCCTCACAGCTGGCAAACAGCTAGCTTGAGTCATGGCCTTGGAACACAAATGATCTGCTCTCATTTATATTAAAAAAAAACAAAAAAAAAAACAAAAAAAAACCCACGAGCAGCCAAAATAACCCCACACTGATAAAGGCTTTGGTGAAACATGATCCAGAGTAGATAAACTGCTCCTTAATCAGCAGTGCAGTAAATAATACCCCACATGGGGAGCCTCACTGAGAGTATTTTGGGTAGTCTGGGGAGTTTTTCACCCTCATTAGCCCCAAGTAAAAATGGACCCACTGGAATTTTAACACACAGCTATTAAGCATTGAGTAGGACTTCCAGTGTGTTATTACAAACACTCTCACTCGTGATGCCTCCAGTCCCTCGTGAGCAGGGGAGGCTGTTCTGTTCCTGACTTCCAGGGATGAAATCACTGCTGCTCTCATTCATTTCTGACAATATCTCCATCTCCCAGCCATGCCCCTGGCTCGGCGTCCTCTGCTGCCTGTTAGAACTTTGTCAGTCATTTCTATTTCAGGCATGTTGCAGCCAATAAAACCATCAGTCAACTATACGTACGTAGCTCAAACACCTAGTATTGAGACACTTAATGATGTATTGAAGCGTGAGCACAGTATCTCTGCTACATAGCGGGGGCTCTGCACATGGCTACTTCATTACCTACCAAGTGCCTCCTCACCGAACTGCTGTGAGGTGGGTATTACTGGACCAATTTTCAAAAGGGGAAACAGACTCAAAGTTACATGGCTTGGCCAACTCTATTCTTGCACTCGTTGTACTTTAAACAATTCTGGATCATTTCGGTGCTCATTTTCCTGAAAGCAGGGGCTTCGAGTCTGCACATGAGAATATTGCTGAAGACAGAGAATCCTGGCCAAGGGGAGAGGCAGGAGGAGAAAGACATGTAGAAAAGTCATCTAGTCCGGAGGGGGCAAACTGGACACTGTACACCAAATGTGGTCCACAGATATGTCTTGATTGGCCTGCACGTCATTTCATGATGGAGTTCGTTGCTAATATTTGGAAAACCAGAACAGTTCCCAAACAGATTCAGAATTCTAAGTGTGTCTTGAAAAACTGCAGATCTGAGAACACCAGCCACTTGGCCAACAATTGACTGAAGTTGACCAGCGCTGCCCCTCCAGTGGGCCGTGGTCCTCACTCAGCCAACCTCACTTGTTTTTGTCATCTGCCTGACCCCCATTGACCTCTGAGTTTATGGCTCCTGATCTATTTTTAATATTTGGAAAACCAGAACAGTTCCCAAACAGATTCAGAATTCTAAGTGTGTCTTGAAAACTGCAGATCTGAGAACACCAGCCACTTGGCCAACAATTGACTGAAGTTGACCAGCGCTGCCCCTCCAGTGGGCCGTGGTCCTCACTCAGCCACCCTCACTTGTTTTTGTCATCTGCCTGACCCCCATTGACCTTTGAGTTTATGGCTCCTGATCTATTTTTACCCACCCCCTTCCTATAAGGAGAGCAAGACCCTGAAAGATGAAGACCGAGGCCAAAGGCAAATACGTGACTTGAGAAAGCTACTTAGCTTCCCCCTGTGGCAATTTCCTCGTCTATAAAGCAGGAGTGTGGCAGTGCCTGTATCACTCTGCTTGGACCGCCATAGCAAAGTACCACAGACTGAGCAGCTTAAACAACAGACATTTAATTCCTCCCGGTTCTGGAGGATAGAAGTCTTGTGATTTGCAAGGTGCTGCAAATTTGGCTTCTGGGGAGGACTCTATTCCTGGCTTGTAAATGGTTGCCTTCTCACCATGTCCCTCATGTGGCCTTTCCCTTGGTATCTTGTGATTTGCAAGGTGCTGCAAATTTGGCTTCTGGGGAGGACTCTATTCCTGGCTTGTAGATGGTTGCCTTCTCACCATGTCCCTCATGTGGCCTTTCCCTTGGTACCTGTGCATGGAGAGAGAGGGAGACAGGGAGAGGGAGAGAGGCCTCTCCAGTGTCTCTTCTTAGAAGGACACTAATCCTCTTAGATCAGGGTGCCACCCTGTGACCTTATTTAACCTTAATTACTTCCTTAGAGGCCCCATCTCGAAACACAGCCACACTGGGGGTTGGTGCTTCAATGTATGAATTTGGGGGGGACACAAACATCCAGCTCATAGCAGTGTCCATTTCCTGGGGTCGTGGTGTGGGGACGGAAGGAACAGACGCACGAGAAGCTCCCGGGACAGTGTCTGGCATGTAGTAAGTTCTCAGCAATTGTTAGCAACAATGTATGAAGGTAATGTCAAGGCGTGGGCTTCCTCTTTAGCTTTTTGTAGTACTTCCTCTTCCAAAAGATACGTGTGTCACAGGTGCCCACTCTTCTCCCCAAACAGTCACCATCTTTCAAAAAGGCCTAGGGAAGTGCTATAATTAAGAGAGGAGGACCTGTTGGCACATTTCTAATACTGGACCTTTCTTCAAATTGGATACTCAGAGAGAATCAAGGGAGAAAGCTGAACCACCCTCCCACACAACCGCGGGCTCACAGTCTCTGTTCCGTACATCCAGGAGGGACAGTCAGCGACTGCATGTGCTTGGGATGAGTCACGAATGTCTTGCTTTCCCTCTTGTATGAAGCCCTTGTCACATCTTATCTGTTTTTCTCTTTCATCTCCATGTGTGTGAATTTACCCCAGGAGGCATGGGGGCATGTGCCAGCGCCCTGAAGAATGAGGGTGCACTAGGTAGTTATTGTTACCTCCAAATTCGCTTTCTGCTCCGTTCTGTGCACAGGAGGCTGCCCTCGGGGGACTGAGCTCCTGTGACTCCTGCCCCACTGGCTCCATCAGGCCTAAAGGTGGTGACAGCTTCTGGATGTTGCTAGTCCTGGAACTTCACCATCCCTTGATGATTCCCTTAATCCTGCCTATACCTCTATCAATGGTACCTTTAAAAATTTACTTCACTTAAACCTTTTTGAGAGTTCTGCCTGTTCCCTGCCATGGACCTGACTGATACAGGAGGAGCCTGATCTGTAAAAAAGTTTTCCAGGTCTGAACTGGGATAACTCTGCTCAGTGGCTGGGCATGAGGGGGCATGCACCCATCCTGCTCAGGGAAATGTATCCAGCTCCTGTATCCAGGAATATTCATAATACAGATGCTCTGGCATTCTCCAGAGTCTGCCACCTACTTCACCCAGGATGTTCCAGGCAGAGCTAAGGTTAGCAGATTTAGCTCCTTTCATATTACATGGGTTTCTGGACCTTTGCAAGCTCCCCAGTGTAGCTCCTGTATAATCCCAATCACACACCTCTATAGTAACTGCTTTAGGTCTTGCTCAGGCCTACACAGGCCCAAGTCATGTGTTCCCATTTTCCTTTGAAACAAAGATGCTATCTTATTAAATTTGCTTCATTTTAGTCTTCCTAAAGTGACAGAGAGCCAAAAGGGGAGCTTCCCCACACAACCCTGGCTTCTGTTTAGGAAAACCCCACAAAGGCCAAATCCAAGTGGTTGCAAGGTAGCTGCTTTCCTAGGAAGGGGTGGGCACAGAGCCTGTGGCTGCACTGTCAAGAAGGGCATAACAGGCTTCTCACTGAAGGCTGCCATTGTCAGAGAAGGCAGACATTTCACAGCAGATGATCCTCTTCTTTTCTGGGCAAAAAGGAGCTGTCATCCAAGAAAGTCTTAAATTTCTGCTCCCTCTAGCCAAATGTCCTCAAAGCACCTTAGAACCCTAAACCTGCAGGAAGGACCATTATCCAGTGCCCTGAGGTGCTGCTGGTGGATTACTCAGGCCCTGGTTTGGTCATTTAGTTTTTAATTCTTCTCCATGCTCTCCTTTGTCTGTCATCCCCTCTCCAAGGGATAGAAATATGATGAATCTGAAATTCCAGGCACTTCCATGGGAGGTAAAAGTTTGAAGCAAGAGGACACTAAAACTCTTTGATCATAAGGAGATCTGGCAAGTGTCTGTGATTATCATGTCCTTCCTGCTATTAAAAAAGGAAAGAATAGGAATACCTCTCCAAGGGATAGAAATATGATGAATCTGAAATTCCAGGCACTTCCATGGGAGGTAAAACTTTGAAGCAAGAGGACACTAAAACTCTTTGATCATAAGGAGATCTGGCAAGTGTCTGTGATTATCATGTCCTTCCTGCTATTAAAAAGGGAAAGAATAGGAATGAGAAAAGGATCGGACTGAGAGAGTCTAGGTTCAATGCCCAGTTCTGACGCTTACTAGTTGTACCCCTTGCGTAAGTTACCTAACCTTTCTAAACCTAAGCTTCTTCCTTTGTAAAATGGAAATAATAGCATCTATCTGATAGGGTTATTATAGGGACATTTGTTATGTTTTCTGGTTATTCAGTACCCCCACCCCTTTATCTTCTCATTTGCAGATAATTTCAAACTTACAGAAAAGCGGTAAGAAAAAAAATAGTGCAAAGAACGCCCATATGCCATTTACCCAGCCACGTATGTCATGGCCCTTCTTCTATATTCTTCAATGCATATTTCTTAAGACTAAGGATTTTCTCTGACATCATCGCAGCGTGGTTAATAACTTCAGTAGAGTTAACATAGATACAGTACTTTTTATATAATCTAACATCTAAATTCCAGTTTTGTCCATTTTTCCAACAATATCATTCACACAATCTTTTTCCCCTTCGGGTCGAGATCCAGTCTATGATTATCTATCACACTGAGCTCTTATGTCTTTCTGGTCTTTTTAACTCTTTTATTGCATTGATAGTTTAAAAACATGTACTTTTTTAATAAATAGAACTTTTGTATTTTGGATTGGTCTGATATTTCTTCATGCTTAGACTCATGCTATGGATTCTCAGTCAGAACATTGCACAGGAGATGCTGTGTCCTTCTTAGGACATCACTTCTGGAGACACGTGACATTCATCTGCCCATCACTGGTGATATTAATTTTGATCACCTAGTCAAAGTGTTGTATAATTTCTCCACTGAATAGTTACTTGCGACTAAAAAGAAATGTGGAGGAAGATTCTCTAAGACCATGCATATCCTACTCCTCATGAAGATTTTCCCCTAGATTTAGCATCCATTCATGATTCTTTCCTGCACAAATCTTTACCATGGTGGCTGCCAAATAATGATTTTCTAACTCTAGCTCTCTCTTCACATTGGCATTACACAGTAAACAGGAGTCTTCCCTTCTTCCCCATTTATCTATCTATCTATTTATAATAAATATGGGCTCGTGGGTTAACATTTTTTCCCAATGGCTGTTATTCATTACTGTCATTGATTATATCATGCTAAAATTGTCCCAGATTTGGCCAGTGGGAGCCCTTCAAGCTAACTCCTAAATGTCCATATCATTTTTTAAAGCAATTACTTTCTGACATTATTATGACATTATTATTAGAACATGATGGTTAACTTTATGTGTCAGCTTGACTGGGCTAACGGGTGCCCAGATAGCTGATATAATATTATTTCTGGGTATGTCTATGAAGGTGTTGCTGGAAGAGATCAGCATTTA
Source organism: Galeopterus variegatus (assembly GCF_000696425.1). Classification (NCBI taxonomy): domain Eukaryota; kingdom Metazoa; phylum Chordata; class Mammalia; order Dermoptera; family Cynocephalidae; genus Galeopterus; species Galeopterus variegatus. The sequence goes on along the minus strand of NW_007728987.1, from coordinate 27,018 downwards.
AATTGAACTGAATAAAGTAGATTGCCCTCTCCAACGCGAATGGGCATCATTCAATCCGTTGAGGGCCTGAATAGAACAAGGAGGTAGACCAAGGGTGAATTTGCTCTCTCTGCTTGAGCTGAGACATTCATCTTCTCCTGCCCCTAAATGTTGGCACTCCTGGTACTCAGGCTTCCAGACTCAGACAGAGACTTACATCATTGGCCCCTTATTATAGGCCTTTGGACTCAAACTGAATTATACCATTAGCTTTTCTAGTTCTCCAGTTTGCAGATGACAAAGAATGGAATTTCTTGGCCTTCATAATCATCTGAGCCAATTCTTATAATAACTATCCTCTTGTATTAGTTACATATATCCTATCGGTTCTTCTCTGGAGAATCCTGACTAATACAAAAATAACCTGGGCTTGTCTTGTATTTACCTTATATTTCAAGCACCAGCCATGGAATTGGTCATTTCACCAAAAGCTCTGGTTCCTTTTGGTGGGAAATGGTATTTAGGAACCAAGATGTGGATTCCAGGTGGGCTCATTACTACTGGGGCATCTTTGCCTCTTGGTCCTTTCAGCAGATGGCACTAGCAGACTAGTAGATATACATACATAACACATACACACATGCATTCATGTATACATATATACATGGATATACACATATTTTAGAAATGAGTTCACATCAATCCCTAAAACTTCAGTTCATTCCACAGGTTCTCTGTTGCTTCCCCTTGTTCCATATTTGTATGTCCCTCCTTCCATAGTGGGAACACTGTCTCCCAGCAGTGTCAATGCATTTACTCATTTGCTCAATCCTATAGGATACCTAAAATAGCTTCAGAATCATGCAGCCTCCTTTGAATCCTCTTTTTATGTCTGGGGGATTTCTTAGCACATGAGACCTTTTTACCTATGACAAAATCTGGAAAACTCCCTGTGCAATCTTCTTTGCACAAACAAGTGACCTGGGTTCCACCAGTCACATTCACCTGTGTGAGACGTTGGTTCAGAACAAAGTAGTGAGAAGAAATATCTATTTTTCTGGTGAAAGTGGGTGATGATGGAATCATCTGGATTTCAGGTTCACTGAGGGTGTTAGGTTGAGCTCAACACAGAAATAGCACTGGAGGGGGCAGCAGGAGCACTCCAGTAAAGCCAAATTGGAGGCAATGCAGGTTGTATGGTCTAGTATTAAAGGCAGTCATAGAAGGGCCAGCCTGTGGCTCACTCGGGAGAGTGTGGTGCTGATAACACCAAGGCCACGGGTTCGGATCCCTATATAGGGATGGCCGGTTTGCTCACTGGCTGAGCGTGGTGCTGACAACATCAAGTCAAGGGTTGAGATCCCCTTATCTTTAAAAAACAAAAAAAAAAGGCAGTCCTAGAAATCCCTCATCAGTCCAGTTCTGCAACATGGTTTTGGATACTGACTTTGGAAGCTTATCCTCAAGCCTGGTATTTTAGTCATCCCAACAATTCTGTGAGCTACTCAGCATTATTTAATAAATATTTTTTTCTACTCAGGCAACCAGAGTCAGCTTTAGTGATTATGAATTCTGCATGGTAAACTTTCTCTATCCTGGGTCATTTTCCTATATTTTCCTCTAAAAATTTTACATTTGCTTTTCACACTTAGATAATTAAGTCACTTGGAAGTTTCGCAACTTTTTTTTCTTAAGGCTGTGTCTTAACCTTGGTTCCCTAGAACTTACTTCTCAAAATGTGGTCCTCAACTAGCAGCATCATTGGGAGCTTGCTAGAAATGTAGAAGCCCAGACATCACCCCAGACCCACTGAATCAGAATCTGCATTTTAATTAGGCCCCTAGGTGATGTAAAATTTGAGAACCATTGTGTAAAAACAGAGCCTCAAGCGAGGATTAAATGCTGATGCTTTATTTGGGGAATGTTAACTCAGAATAGCAGGAGTAAAAAAAAGCTGAGTTAAGGAAAGCTGAGAAGTGATGTAAGGCAATAGGTTTCTACTCTGGCCTCTGCTTTATAATGAGCCTCAAAGAGACACTGCAGGTTGCTTGGCAGGTGTGAGCACTTGACCATGTAGCAAGTCTTTGTTCAGGTTGTATGGATAAACTGTGCCTTAGAGAAACCCAATTATGCAGGGGGGGAAGAGAGTTTACCCTCGTAAACCTACCATCCTCTGTTTCCCATTGGTTGCCCAACAGGGAGTTAACCCCTGTGCTTCTGGGTTATATCACTCAGCATTTTTGGTGGCCATTCAGAAGCCAGATTTCACATTCTATTGTATGGTATTTCGCCCAAGTCTGGAAGTGACAGGAGAAGCCAGAGAATACATCCACCAGCAGGTCAGTCTGGCTATACAACAGCAGGCAAAGAGAAGGGCCTAGGCAGTGAACTATGTGGAGCTGGTTGGCTCCAGCAGCAGTCAAGGCCAAGGGAATCTGATAAAGTGTCACATGTCCAGTAAGGTCTACCTATTCACCAATCAGGAAAGTTGTATGGGGTAACATGTCAATGGATAAGACATTCTGTAAGCCTTAGACAGTGGTGCTGGTTGAAACCCTGTGGAAAATTAAAGCAAACCCATACATACTATGCATATTGATTCTAGTAGAGACAATTCACTGCCCTTTCCAAGGTAGGAGGCATGCCCAGCCACTATATATGGCTTCCATATTGGAATATGGAAAAACCATTATCTTTTCCTTTTATTTTTATTTTTTTTTAAGCCTAAAGCACCTTCACTTCCTTTCTAAGAGAGGAAATAAAAACCCATTCAGTTATGGAGTTCTTTTCCAGGTTGTGGCAAGTTGCCATCTCCTAGAAGACCTAAAGGAAGAGGCCAATGAATCAAGCTGTGATAGGCTGGATTCAAGCTACTGTAGCTGCTCCTGAACTGTAACTGATACTCATCATTTCCATTCTCCACCACCCATTCTACATTTTCCTCACTCTTATCCAGCACTTGAGCTGCTTTATCTAGATTGATTGCCTGACTGGGTGATCTTCGTACCTGGGGACATCGGGAGTCTGAAGCTATTAGCTGAACTGCCTTTATCAAGTTATAATTGCTATCACTGCCAAATTATTGCTTTACCAGGCGTTGAAATACTAAGGAACACCACAATTCCCTGCAATCCAGTAGAAATAATCTAGCCTTCTCAAGGAGATTATAATTATTATACCTTAACTCCTTTCTTTGCCAACTGGCCTGAAGTGCCCAAAGCAGCCAGGTGGTAGTCACTGCTTCAAGGTCAATGGGACCAGACAGGATACTCTGGCAGAGATATCTCCCTGGAAACCAGAACCTCTATAACAGTCCATGAGGAGAGGGGCCTCCCAGGAGACATGCATGAATCTGATTGGTCAGTCGTGAGGTCAGCGTAATTATTTCTGGCATCCTGGCTAAGGTCTTTCTTCAATCCCTCAAGGGCTTGTAGTTGTTTGTTATCTTCAAAGACAACTTGAGATTGGCATTATTGATATCATCCTAAGCCATAAGGAATTTATTTAAGGAACAAACATTCTGACCTCTAAATCAAGTCTTAGCCTAAGGAAGTTTCTGTTTAATCAACTCTACTCTTACCTTATTATTAATTGAATTTGTTACTCCTAGGAATCCAACTGGTCCTGCTTGGTCAAGCAGATTTTCTTTAGCTTCCCCACTACTCCCCCAGCCAAGGCCTGCTCTGACTGGGGTCAGGGGAATAGCTAGGAGAGATCAGGTTTCATTTTTAATCCTCTGTTTTATTTCTGTAAAAATTTTAAACAAAAACATTTTATATTCTGCATCTAATTTCAGTATCTGAAATCCTTAAAGGTTTAACTCTAGTTATTTATGCTGACTCTTGGTTTTGGTGACTTGCTTCCTGTGACTTCTTTTTTTTCTTTTTTCTTTCTTGTCTATGTGAAATGGGCTGATGACTTAGTCATTCTTAAATGTGAGTTTCTGTTTGCCTGAGCTCTTTAGGATTCCTGGTGGGCCCAGGTTGAGGATGTCCATTTGCTGCTTCCAGATCCCTAAGGATGTCATCAACCTGGTACCATTTAAGGTTAATTTTTCAGCTTGGGTTTTCCTGAACTATCTAGGTACTGTAAGCTCAATACAAGGACAGAGGAGTAGTTGTAAATTCTTAGAGGAAGCTTTTTTACTATTACGCTTTTTTTCCATTCTCAGCTGAGGCTGAAATGGACAAGTTATTTTTGTGGTTTACCTTTGCTGGCTGGACCTTGGACAAATTATTTAATCTTTCCCAGTCTCAATTTAAAACCTGTATCATAGATTTCTTGTGAGTATTAAACAACATAATGCATGCATAGTGCTTAGATTGTGCTTGGCTGGCATAAAGTAAGCACTCAATAAATTTTACTTTTTGTTATGTTATCTATATGGAAAGACCTAGACCCCAAACAATTAGGGAATGAGACAAAACAGTGTATGAATAGGTGACAACTCATGTGGTTCAAATACTGCCACGGGACGTATGGGAAATATCCCTTAGGAAAGTGAAAACAGAATGACCTATTCTATTTTTCTGAGACTCTCCCCCACCCCAGGAAAGACACTTAAGCCTCTCACTTGGTGTTCTCTTCTGCAGTCCTAGAACACACCAGGATCACTAAATCTCAAGATTTACAGAATGCTAGTGGTGATATTTAGTGAAAAAGTCAGCTCACTAGTGCAGTACAGTGGTAACTTCCCTCACCAGGCTATTCATAGATCCTGAACACAGGGGTTGAATCCATGGGTATAAGCCCCATTTAGGGTGTATAGTAGTTTGCTAGGACTGCCCTAACAAAGTTCCACAAACTGAGTGGCTTAAACAGAAATTGATCGTCTCACACTTCTGGAGGCTGGAAGTCTGAGATCAAGGCATTAGTAGGGCCAGGCTCCCTCTGAAGGCACTGGGGAAGGATCTACTCCAGGCCCCTCTCCTGGCTTCTGGCAGTTCCTTGGCTTGCAGCAGAGTAACTCCAGTCTTCACATGGTGTTCTCCCTGTGTGCGTGTCTGCCTCTTCATCCAAATTTCCCCTTTTTATAAGGACATCAGTCATATTGGATTGGGAGCCCAACCTACTCCAGTATGACTTCATCTTAACTAATTACATCTGCAACAATACTACTTCCAAATAAGGTCACGTTCTGAGGTATTGGGAGTTAGAATTTCAACATGTGAATGGGGGTAGGGGACACAGTTCAACCCATAACTGGAGAGTCTCTCTTCTTATCAGTGGAGGCAGAAAGAGACTGTCCCAGTTCCTGTGTGCCAGCTGCCTGCTCCTGCTCCCTCCCAGTTTTCTCTTTTCCTCTCCATACACTCATGGCTTATTTTAAATGTTTCTTCCTTTCCCTGGGCCACTGCAGTCATTTCTTTCTCAGTCTTGAGTCCTAGGCAGTGAGACGTGTTGGGAACAGATGTCTCTAAATCTCTTTGGGTAACTATCTCAGATTCTGATTAAGTCCCAACTAGCATGTACTAGGCACTTAGCATGTGTTTTCACATACTTACCTCTCCGAATCCTCACAACGTCCCTCTAGAGTAGGATTATACCCACTTTGTGATGGGTAAGGCTCAGAGACACTGAGTAACTTACCCAAATTGCACTGTCAACAAGTGGTAGAGCTGGAAATACGATCCACCAGGGTAGGTTTTTTCTTATTGACCTTTGTGATCCCAGCAGCTGGCACTCGAATGATGAGATGCTATCTGAACCCAGTTCTTCTCATTTCAAACCTTTCCTCTGCACTTCTCTGCTATGCCAGTCATTATGCCAATGAGTGGAAATGACCATGCTCTCAGGGCAAGTGTCCAGTCACTGTGAGTCCTTGTTCAAGTCGCAAATTGGCCTCATCCCACTATGTGTGTATAAGGCTGTGTTACTCTTACTAACTATTGGGAATTTCAAAACCCACGATCTGTTTGGCCAGGGTTCATTTGAGTATCATGTAACACAAAATACACAGGGAAATAACAAAGTGGGCCGATCATGCAACTCTCAAACGCAAAGTAATTCTGTACAAAGAGCCCTTCTGCCCGCAGTGCCTTCACCGGGAGCGCACCGTTCGTGAGAAGCCGCCCTACTACAGCTTTGGGAAGGTAGTCAGATCTCACAAGTGTCCTCAGAGGCCATGCCACTTGTCTCTCAACCCCACCCCACCCCCCTGGGAAGAAGAAAACAGACCGTTGGAATATTGGATATTACAATAAAAGCTTTTTCCCTCAACTGTCAGGGAGTCCAGAGGTGCCTGGAGGCAGGAAGATAACCAATAACCCTCTCTGGTTCCTAGGTTTTTTATCCAGGCAAATCAGGATCCGAGCTCTGGTTTAACGGGGTAATTGTAGTTGCTTGGTTTTGGCCTGAGTGGGGACCCTGGGGAGTGACTCCAAGGAAGGTGACCCTCGCCAGCCCCTCTTCCATGTTCAGCACCTGGTCTGTTCACTTGAGCTTTGAGAGCTCAGTGTTCTCCTGAGTGATTGTCAGGCTCAATGCTCATGTTCTGCATACAGGTCTTCATCCCGAAATTCTAGTCTACTGGACTTGAAACTCTCAGGAAGTGCAGAGAGAGGGGTGGATTGGACAGATGAATGCAAGAAGAGGAGAGGAAGAATATTCGGGATGGGAAAATAGATCACTCTTTGAGGCATGTTTTCTGTTAATCAGGAAATGAAAACCAAGGCAGTTATATGGTGAAGGAGTAATTTTCTTTCTTTCTTTTTTTTTTTTAAAAGATGACTGGTAAGGGGATCTTAACCCTTGACTTGGTGTTGTCAGCACCACATTCTCCGAAGTGAGCTAACCGGCCATCCCTGTATGGGATCCAAACCTGTGGCCTTGGTGTTATCAGCACCACAGTCTCCCAAGTGAGCCACAGGCCGGCCCTAGTTTTCTTTCAATTCCTGGTTTGTTTTTTTTTCCAGGTGTGCTTGTTCCACTTGAATTATTCAGATGATTTCATAAATTGGCCCATTTCCTTGGCCTATAAGTTATTATTCTCATTATTGAATCTATAAAGTCCTAGGCATAGGCTCTGTCCCGGGAGTAGTGCAGGGCTAGGTCCAGAATCCAGGCCTCCTCACCCAAGTCCTGGCTCTCAGCTGCACCCCAGGGGCCTCAGCTGACACTGGCCCCTCCCCAGGCACTCTTGTGGAAGAGACATTACACTTCCATTACAGACAACCCGTAGGGTTAAGCATCGAGAAACTGACCTTTGTCGACTGTATTCCTAATTCAAGTTTCCGTTAGCATTGCTATTCCAGCCCCGGGCGCTCACGTGCCAGCACGTTGTGGGCTCGGCTCGTCTCTCGGCCACGCTGGGGACCAAGGAACGTGTGGATCCTTGCGGGGACCTCCCGTTCCTTCGCGCGGCAGGAGCTGTCTTTCTTCTGCCTGCACCGTCCACCCCGCATCCCCCACGCTCCTCGTAGCCCCCGTCCCCCGGGGTTTAGGTGTGTGTGAAGCTTTCGGGCAAATTTCGAGCCGCCTTTCTAGGTAATCGCGGGCCTGGGAGCGCCTATGCAATGCCTCGGAGGTCTGTCAGCGTGCGGGGGGCCACCGAGCAGCGACGCGGAGACCCTCCGGGCCCCGCACGGTTCCTCTGGACGTCCACTTAGCCGTGCGTCTGCTGTGTCTCCACTGCTTTCAGGCGCCGCCCGTGAGCGGGAGCACCGCCACCCCCGCGGCGCCCCCGCCGCCGCTCCCCC
>NW_007728987.1:4396-18342 GCF_000696425.1 Galeopterus variegatus | reverse complement strand
CCCCCCGCCGCCGCTCCCCTTCGCGCGTCCTGCCGCAGCGAGAGGCATGGAGACGGCCACCCCGGCGGGGCGCTGATCCCCGCGCCGCACCCCGCGCACACGCCCCCTGCCCCGCGCTCCCCGCCCCGGCCGCACCATGACCGGCTCCGCGGCCGACACTCACCGCTGCCCCCACCCCAAAGGCGCCAAAGGCACCCGGTCCCGGAGCAGCCACGCGCGGCCCGTGAGCCTCGCCACCAGCGGGGGCTCGGAGGAGGAGGACAAAGACGGCGGGGTGCTATTCCACGTTAACAAGAGCGGCTTCCCCATCGACAGCCACACCTGGGAGCGCATGTGGATGCACGTGGCCAAGGTGCACCCCAAGGGGGCGGAAATGGTGGGCGCCATCAGGAACGCCGCCTTCCTGGCAAAGGTCAGTGGCTTTGAAGGAGCGGGTGGAGCGGGCAGTGATGGGATCATTTCAGCCTGTACGTAGCGAATAGAGGCAATCTCCATTTTCCTGGTCCCGCTACAAACTCCTTCCCATTCCTCCCATCAGCCCTTTTCTTAATTGAGCATTTGCCTCGGAAGCCTTAGGAATGGGGGAGCGTGGAGTAGGGGGTTGCTGCCCTGGGACTGTATGGTTGGGTTGTGCGAAGGTTCCTTTGAACCACGAGCCAAACTCTATTATCTCCTCCCTCTCATGTACATCCGCCTTCAGCAAAAGCTAGAGCCACCAGTTAACACCAGAGATGCCAAGAATGCAGACCCCCAGATACCCCACCCTGCTCGTCCTCTCCGGAGTCTCTTGCTGTCCCCCTAGCAAATGATTTATTAAGCTGTGAATGAATTTGCGATCAACTACTCAAACTTCTCAGTGTGAAATCATTTCTGGACTTTCTGCCAATTTTTTTCCCCCTTGGCGGTTGGCCAGTACGGGGATCCAAACCTTTGCCCTTGGTGTTGTAACAGTGTGCTCTAACCAACTGAGCCCAATTTTTTCTTTTCTTTTCGTTTTTCTTTTTCTTTTTCTTTCTTTCTTTTTTTTTTTTTTTTTTTTTTTTTTTTTTTTTTTTTTTTTTTTTTTTTTGACAGTGACTTTCACCTCTGAAGCTTGCAAAACAGTGAACTGTCTCTCTTCCCAGGTTCTCTGGGTTCCAAGAAAAAAAGAGTTTTGGCTCTGGCTTAAAAGGGACTTTCCAGTACACATGATGAATTAGTCTCACTGGATAGAGAAAGAGGCTCAGAAGTGAAACTCTCTTTTTGCCTTGGAGAGAAGCCATGGAAGGAGGGAGATGTCCCCTGGTGGGAGTTGCTGTGTTATGTGAAACATCAAAATGCAAACTGGGGAGAAAAGCTCTAGAGCCTGGGGGTTATAGCATGATTTACCCTGGACCCTGGGGATACTGGTATGGCTGAGAAGATTCCTGTACAGGTTTAGGAATGCCAGACCTAAGACCTGGGATGCCATCTGGTTGAGTCTGCAGCCTGGTGACAGCTGAGCATCTGAGCCTGCAGGCCAGAAAGCTGTGTGTGCCCTTGGGGAAGTGACAGAGCCTCTAAAGTTCCTGCTGCAGTCAGTCACAGTATTCTATTTCTCTTCTGGTCTAGGAGCTCTTCATTATGCTCAACTAGAATCTTGCCTGCTTTAGTGTCAACCATAATTACCCTTGATGAGTTCTCTTTGAACATGAGAACAACACAGTTCCTGGTTTGCAGTTTTGACTTTGGAATTTTTTCTTCTTTAAGTGAGGAGCTGGGAGCCCTTAAACCTGGAAGAGAGGTGACCGCAGGGAACAGAGGACTGTTCCTACCATGCCATTCTACCTTTCTAACTCGTTACTGTCAGCACCGCCCCACCCTGATTTGTGCCTTCATCCTTCTGCCAGCCTTGTGTGTGCGGACCCCCTTCCCGGTCTGGGGATCATGGCATTTTAGTGCTGGTGGAGACCAATCTCCCACCTCTCAGTAGAAGACCTCCTGGGAATGAGGGCCACACTGCCTCACAGGCAATCCCAGGCCTGGCCAGATTTGGTTGTGGGGAAGCTCTTTTTTTAGACTGAACAGAAATCCTCTTTCTCTGCCCCTCCTCCACTCCCCACCCGCAGTCCCATTTCTCCTCTGGTTCTCACATTGCCCGTCGGCCAGATTTGGTTGTGGGGAAGCTCTTTTTTTAGACTGAACAGAAATCCTCTTTCTCTGCCCTCCTCCACTCCCCACCCGCAGTCCCATTTCTCCTCTGGTTCTCACATTGCCCGTCGAATCAGGGCAGAGCACGCCGACTTCCTCTGCTACTCACAGCTCCCTTGAATGTCATGAGACCGTGCTCTTATGGTGGGAGGGACTTGAAGTAAAAAATCAAGGGACTGAATGCTAGCCCGGGTTGTGCTACATCTAGCTTTGTGGTCTACGTCACTCACCTAAAATCTCTGGCCTTACTTTTCTCAACTATAAAATGGGAGTCCACCAGATTTCATGTAAAGTTCTTTCCAACTCTAAAATCCAATGTTTACGCCCCATGAGTCTCCTAGTCTCTAATGCTAATTTGTGTGACACTAGAGGTCTGCTGGATTATGAGTCCTCAGAACTGTGACATTCTGTCACTCTACATCTTCCTTTAGACTTCTTTGTCCACAGGTAGCTCCTCTGACCCTTTCGTATGTCACAGCTCCCAGACCAATTTATCCTCCTCATTCTCTTTCTAGGGCAATGGCTAGTTGGTCATCAGTCAGTCCCCTAAAACGAGCACATATGAAACAATATTTTAAATGTTGTCTGTGTAGTTTAGAACACAGATTACCACATCCTGAGAATTTTATGCAGTGGCCACCTCATACTGTACTTTCGTAATAACCCGAAGGTCCCATGAGAACTGCTGCCAAGCTGGGACTCCCACAACTCAACTGTTGGCAGTTGGCTTTTTGAACCTAAATAAAGAACTTAACATTTCCATCTCTTACCTTGTATCTTAACAGCTGGTTCTCCATCCCTAACCCCATCATTGCATCTTCCCAGCATCTGACATTACCCGAACCCTAACCAAACCCTGACCCCTGCCCAGGCCTTGAGTTGGAGACAGCCTCAAAAGCTCCTGTTTCCACGGCCACTCCTCTCTGATTCAAGGGCTATTCCTGAGTTCAGCTTGACAGACTCTTTCCTCTGGGACCAAGTTCTTTTCTCCTTTATCCAAATCAGTGTCTTGCTGAGGAATCTGTACAGAAGGAGGTGGTAGGATGGTAAGGGTCTTGAAGGGTTGGAGAGTTTCAGGGAGATTAACCATTTTTAGCAATTGAATGTGAACTAAGAATCAAAAGAAGTGGACAGAGGAAGGTTTCAAGGGCCTGCGAGAAGGACTGAATGACATGTTCTTTGACTACAGGACATTCCATTAGCAGCCATGGTAAGTTCTGCCTGAAGGTCCAGGCATCCCCCCAGGGTGGTTGAGGGGTTCACTTCTCAGAGATCCTCCTCCTAAATTTGTGACTGAGGCCCTCCTCTGGTCATTACTCTGTCCAAAGCTAGCACTTGACTAGGTGAAAGCCAGGGTTTTTCGGGATAGTTTGAGAAAACAGCAAGGGGCCATAGGAGGATGAGGACTGGAGGGGCAGAGAGAGTGACTGGCCCAGAAAAAACAGCTGGGCATACTAGGAAACAGCTCCTCCTCTTTCTTTACCAGCTGGAGCCCAACTCTCCCAGGGGCAGGAAACCAGGATAGATTCAGCGTGAAACATCAGTAGGTTTTTTTTGCAGACCCCACATTTTTGTGTCTCATTCTCACGTTGATTCCAAATTGGGAAAGAATTCACATTTAGAGGACTGAGCTTTGCCGGAGTGAAGTGTGAGAAATTGGGACTTGAGACTTTGCTGCAGGCAGGACTCCACTCCTGCCCCTGCTGTCTCACACTGGCAGCTCACAGCCTCCCATCCTGGATTCAGAACCATCCCTCTGTTTGCTGCAGGCAGGACTCCACTCCTGCCCCTGCTGTCTCACACTGGCAGCTCACAGCCTCCCGTCCTGGATTCAGAACCATCCCTCTGTCCATCCTGCTCTGCCCATTCAGCTCTGCCCCAGGTACTGATCCCACAACCTCTCTACCAGGCCAGCATAACAGATTCCTGGTGCCTGCACAGTGTAGTTTTCAGAGCAGGGATGATAAAAGGCTTTGCTTTCTCTTTGTTCTTTCTTGTTAAAGATTCCTAGTGCCTGGGGCTCTTGCTGCCTCCCTGACTCCTTTCCTGGCCTCCCCTTTCTCTCCCACCTGGTGATGCCAGTTACATGCCTGTGCCCATCCACATCACTTCCCCTGGCATTCTTCTGACAAGTCATTTGTACTTGGCAAGAATTGAGTGCAGGAGAGGCTGTCTGCAAGTCGTGCCTGTGGCACCCCCTTACCCCACTACCCAAACCTCCCAGGGCCCCCACCCCCAGACTAAGGCTCAGTGTCCGTGGGAGAGGTTGGTTTGGGTCTGTTCCGTCTAGATTCCACCTTCATCAGCTGGGCTGCAGCTGGCTGGGCTGGATGCAGGTGGCAGGAGGTGAGAACCTTGGGGGAAGGGTGATGGAAAATCAAAGTTGGATTTTCAGGTAGCAGTTCATGAAATCTGGCAGGAAAAGAGCATGAGGAGGGACGCTCAGGACCCCAGTCCGGGAGAAGAAAGTGGGCGTGCCTGGGCTTTTCCTAAGGTTGCGCCCATTTTTGCTCCCATCAGTGCTGTGCAAGTGCATCCTCACCAGCATGTTGGGAATCTGCATTTCAGAATGTCTTTGCTCCTTGGAGAGGTGAAAACTAACATTTTGCAGTGGTTTTAATTTGCATTTCTTAATTTATTTGTGAGCTTGAACATTTTTTCAAATATTTATTCACAATTTGCATTTCTTCTTTTGTGAATTGTCTTTTCATGCCCTTTTTATTGTGGTAAAACATAAGTAACATATGCTTTACCATTTTAATCATTTTTAAGTATACAGTTCTGTGGCATTAAGAACACTCACTTTGTTGCGCAACTGTCACCACCATCCATCTCCAGAATTTTTTCATCTTCCCTAATGAAGCTTTGTACCCATTGAACACTAACTCCCCCCCAACCCTCCCTGCCAGCCACCCTCTACTTCCTGTCTGTGAATTAGACAACTATAGGAACCTCCTGTGAGAGGAATTAATACATCTGTTCTTTCGTGATTGGCTTATTTCACTTAGCAAAATGTCTTCACATTTCTTCCATGCCAGAGCATGTGTCAAAATGTACTTCCTTTTTAGGGCTGAGTAGTGTTTCACTGTGTGGACACGCACGTTTTGTTGATCCATTCATCCCATGATGGACACCTGGGCTGCTTCCACCTTTTGGGGCCACTTTTTTTCATTGAGGCCTAAAGAGTTTTCTTATCACTTTGTATGAACTCTTCATAAATTAAGGACATTAACTCATTGTCACCGTGTATCTCCAGGGGGAAGTGGATGTTTTCATCTCCTTGCATTAGGGTGAGAAGGCATCTTCATGATGTGAAGCTCCTGAGTACATTGTCCAGAGACTCAGGCCACTGCTGATTCTGTTTTCCAGTTCCAGAAAAGCGTAGACCCTTCGGGCTTCCCCAGTCCAGACCCCTGAGAACAAATTGTTGACATATGATAACACAGCTTATACTTCATGCGACCGTGAGCCCAGCCCCAAGCTGCCTACTTTATACATCAGGTCACGTAATCCTCACAGCCAGCCTGGAAGGTTTGAAGTGGCTGATACTATTCCTATTTTATCAGGAAGAAAACGGAGGCTTAGAGAAGTCATGCAGCTTGACCAGGGTCCACAGCTAGTAGGTGACAGGGCAGGGATTTGAACCTGGCTGTATGTGACTCGTAATTACACCCAAGGAGCACTCCTGGTGTGTAGTCCGTGCCGGGTGGGAACACTGGCAGTGGAGGTGCTGGTTGGAGGCTGACCCCCCTCTGAGCCCCAGCCAGCTCAGCCCTCCCAGACATGGGGGTGAGCTGCAGCCGATGACATCATCCCTGAGCTGTCTCAGCTCCTCTTCCTGCCACAGCCCTGCCCCCCAGTGGGGTCTGGGGAATGTATGCATTCATCCCCCCAGTGGGGAGGACATGTGGCCACAGCTCCTGCACGCTGCTCACAGGCGGGCAGGCTGAGGTAACCAGGCAGCTGTTTTTAAAAGCCCTTTGGCGCCACTGAGCTGCTATTCTGAGGACCAGCTGCCGCCTGAGTCCCACCCCCACCATCCAGCTCTTGTGGGCTCTGTTGGGCTTGGGGGAGTAGAAGTAATTTGGTGGTGGGCCCCCATAGCCAGCTGTGAAGCAAGTCACTGGCTACAGCAAGGCCCTGGCCAAGGGACACCCCTCTGGGGATCTCTTAGATGTCTGGTAATTCTTCAGGGCATTTTCTCATGCTTAACAGCTTTTCTATTAAATAGGTACAATCAGCACTTTTCTGTATAGAAATGCTTAGGTCTTAATAAACTGTAATTTCCCTCCTCCCTTCCTCTGCTCCTGTGTGCCCTGTCCCCTTTGTGCCTGGCCTAGAGTTGGAACCTGGGAGGTGTTAAAGACAGCTCACATCACCCTTCTCTCCTCACTTCTCGGTGAAATCTCTGGCACATTCTTACACAGACGTCCAGGTATGGGTAAACCAGGCATGCAAAAAACAGGGACAAGCTTGACACTTCCTAGTATTAGGTGGAAACACAAGGACACACCTTACATTTTAAGTGTGTGTGTTTGTGAGTGTGGAGAGTCATGGGAGCAGATGCTCAAATTAGAACAATTTGCTCCCCGACATGACACTCCGGGTGGAAACACAAGGACACACCTTACATTTTAAGTGTGTGTGTTTGTGAGTGTGGAGAGTCAAGGGAGCAGATGCTCAAATTAGAACAATTTGCTCCCCAACATGACACTCCAAGATAGGAATGTGATTTATTTGAGCTGATATGTTGTAAACAAAATGTAACTCATAGAACACACGCACAAGCACGACACATTGGCGCAATATAGAAAGTATTACTAGTTTTCTTGCAGCTGAAGGGGCAGATGCTGTGAAGTAGGACATTTCAAAAAGCCAAGAGAGAATAGAGGCACTGAGAGGGAAAAAAATGCCAAGAAGTATTTGCAGTAAATGCAGCCAAAGAGCTCGAAGTGTGGAAAGAGCCCCGTGCCCCATGCCTGGGGCAGCATGCCCCCAGCTCCACTGTGGGGCTTGAGCCTGGACAGCTAGGGCGACAGCCAGGGTGGCCTTAGGCGGCATCTGCCTCTGTTGCCTGGCCAGGCTGCCCAGGGCTGTCCTTGAGTCTGTCACCAGCAGCTTCCCCTTCTGTCAGTTAAGCACTAAATCCCCAGGGCCTCCTTGCCCTGTTTTCTCCAAGGATAGGGCTAATCTCTCCTTTAGCCCTTTCTGCTTCTCCCTAAGTGGCTTAAGTCCGGAGGAGCCTCCTTTCCTTTCCAGCGGCAGCACTGCCTGAGCCCAGGGCCCACTACGCATGAATGGACGGGGCTCTGGGCTGGGGGCCCTTCCCCCAACTTGAGCTTGAAGAAGAGCTGAGGAGCCCTGCGGGTCTGGGCTGGGTTCAGACTAGCCAGACTTTCGGTCCTTTCTCCTCCAGGTTCCTCAGGTTGTTTGCAGTAAAGAGCTGAGGAGCCCTGCGGGTCTGGGCTGGGTTCAGACTAGCCAGACTTTCGGTCCTTTCTCCTCCAGTGTCCTCAGGCTGTTTGCAGTCAGGGTTAGATCAGCACTGAGGTCCCCCAAGCAGCACTGTAGGAATAAGGGGCAGAAGGGGATGGTCTGCTCGCCACTCTGGTATTTTATAGGGAGAGGAGTCAGATGGGGAGCTGGCCCCCAGCACTGTCTGGGAGGTGAAGCTTCTGATGACTCCTGTCCTTTCTCTATAAAGACATAAAACTTGGCCTGTCCTACCAGGCCCCGGGCACACTGGCTTGCTTCCTGCGTGCCTGCTATACCCAGCCTTGAGGCAGAGGGATATCAGGGTCACTGGACACATGTCCCATATGTCCCACATGCCCCGGGAGAGCTCCTCCTTGCTGTGTGAGGACAAGAATCTTCCTAGTGGATTTTTGTGCACCTCCCCCATAGAGCTGGGTATCGCCAGACGGGAATGACAGCAGCTTCTGCTCCTTCGGGTGGAGAGATTACTTGGTTCGCCTCTCAGTTCCGACTTCATGGATCATCAGTGCCCTTTCATGGCATCTTTCCAGGGGAATCCTGAAGTGATATTAGAGGGGGGAGGTGGCACCAGCCTCCAAGAGTGAGGCCGGCAGCGCTGGCCCTGGGAAGGCTGTCTGGTGTTGGTGCTGATCCCCAGACTGGGACCCGCAAGGGGAGATCCAGGTGGTCCAGAAGCTCAAACCCCTGCCAGAGTAGACCCGGACCCCAAGGATGACCCTTCTTAAATGTGACTCACCCCTTGCTGAATATTCCAGAAGGTGACAAATTAGAATGGCTCTTCACTTCTGTCTAGGATACGGTCTTCACAGGGATCACGCAGCAGAGATTTAAGAGAAAACGAGCCTGACTCCCCTTGCTGAATATTCCAGAAGGTGACAAATTAGAATGGCTCTTCACTTCTGTCTAGGATATGGTCTTCACAGGGATCACGCAGCAGAGATTTAAGAGAAAACGAGCCTGACCGGGAGTGCGTTAACGGGGGCAGATTTTCAGGGTTTTATCTACTGTTTGCTCCTGCCCCACATACTCATCCAAGATTCACTGATGCCCTGAAAGGTCTGCTTTTTAATTTTTCTTTTCTCTGATCCATAACCACTGTCACTGACCTCACTTTCCGACTGCAGAGAGGGCCGGAGAGGGGAAAGCACCAGGAGGCTGCTGTGATTGTGATTCCGGTCACTTGGTCATTGGAGCCGTCACCCAGGGAAGGCAGAACGTGGACTCTTCCTTCTGCCTCCTGACCAGACTTTTATTTAGTTCCTACTGCTTTGTTCTGGACACAGTGACAGGTGCCAGGGTCTGGGGACTGCCTGGGCCCAGAACTGACTGCAGATGTGCTCAGGTGGCAGTGGGGATATCAAAGGACAAATCCTGCCTTCCCCTGGGTTCAGCCTCAGAGCAAAAGCAAACGGGAGTGCTGACCTTGCATGGGGTTCTGGAAAAGGTGCCTCATGGGTTCTGCTGCATGGGGAGAAACTTTCTGAGGGCGAACTTGGACTCGGGGTCTGTCCTACTCTGAAGAGAATGTTTAGAGGATTTTCTTTCCTGCCCACTTCCAGGGGTTCAATTACTAACTGAGGAACCGAGAGAGGTTGGTCAGGAAATTTTTATTTAGTTATAGGTTTGTTTCACTTTATGCACTAGAGGCATAAATTACATATATAAAAGGGGACAGTTGGGCATCTAATTTAATTTTTGCCAATTGAATTGTACTTCAAATGGAGAGCCTCACTGAGTAAATTCCTTGCTAAAGTAAAAAGAAAAGAAAAAGTCACTTTACAATGAGAATATTTAGTCCCTCCTTCTCTTTTACCTCTGAGATTTTGTAGATTGTATTTTTAAAAGCTGGGCAAGGCTATATTGTTAATGGCACAGATCAGCAACTCCCAAACTGGTGAACTTGTTAAAATCACCCCCGGTCCTCACCCCGGAGCTTCCAACTCAATAGTCTGAGTTGGAGTGTCTCAGAATGGCATCCAGGGTTAGGAACCATGGCCTGAGATCAGAATCTCCAGAGATGTCCAGAATCTGTTAATAATGAGCTCCCCAGGTGGTGATGAAGTGTGCCCATGTTCAAGTGGGCAAGCACCTCTGTGCCAGGAAAGGAACCCAAGCCCCTCTCAGGAGGGCGTGAAGTACTCCTAGCACTCAGTGACCCCGCTGCAGCTGCCTTTGTCACTACAGGGCACATGTCAAATCTCATACAACCCCGCCTCCAGCCGCAGCAGCTCCAGACACACAAGTTTGTGCTTCATTAGCACGCTCCCAACATGCACTTTTTTCTATAGGATTTTGATTAAAGCCAGAGAGGGAAACATACAAAGCAACACTTCTTTAGGCTCAGAAAAATCAAGATCCAGTCTCATTTCTCACGACATAGGGGAATCTTTAGTCTTCTTTAGAATGACCTGGTGCAGGCTTGCCAGTCCCTGAGACATTTGGGGCAGTCAGCTAAATCCCAGATAGGAGATGCTAGTGTCATCTTCGGAGATTTAGTAATCAATGTCGTGTCAGTCCAGGTATGAAAAGAAAGTGATGTCTCCACAGTGAGCTCTGCTGCAGAGTCTGTGCTATTGAAAAACCCTACTGCCATCCATCCAGACATCCATCCATCCACTTATCCATTTATCTTTCTATCCATCCATCCATCTATCCATCCTTTCATCCTTCCTTCTATCCATCTCATCCACCCTTCCATTCTGCCCATTCCATCCATCTTCCTTGCATCCTTCTGTCCTTCCTTTCCTTCTATCCTTCCTTCCTTCCATTCATCCACCTTTCCATTCATCCATCCACTCATCCATCTATCCATCTTTCCATCCTTCTATCACTGCCCTTCCATCCATCCACCCATTTATCTATCCATCTGTCCACCCATTCATTTACTCATTCCTCATTCATTTAATAGTATTTGCTAATTTGCATAGGTGGGGCTTCTGCCAGGCTTTATGGGTAATACAAAGATGATAAAAGAATGGCCCCAACTCTCAAACAGCTCGTAGTCCTGTAGGTGAATTAAGACTAATGGGAACACAGAGCAAATTTAAAAGAGCCATTATACAGGTCCAAGGTGCTTTGAGGCCTAACTTAGAAGTTAAATTTCCAGGGTAGGATAGTGAGGTGTTAGAGGCTGTTGTTTACCTTCTGGCTACAGAGAAGCCTCCACTTCTTCATCGCATTGAGAAATCAGAGTGCATAGCTTCCTCTGCTGGATTCTTGGGACCTTTGGAGTTTTCTGTCACTTTCCCTTTACATACTTCACACAGATACAATCACACAGGGACCCAGTTCTTTGAAATTAGGAAAATGAGACCGCTGAGTGGGTAAGTGGTGCATGATCTGGGGCCAGAGGACCCGTCCCCTACCCGTGAGCTGCCAGCTCCCTCTCCCAACCTCTATCCCTGTATCCCAGTACTCCAGCGTCCTAGTCTGTTAGGGTTGGAGGTGGGGGGTGCCCCAGGGCCAGGTTGGAGGTGAGCCTGAGGACTGGGCCACTCTGACAGCTCAGTTCGGTGGTGAGGACTAACCGTTAGGGTGGGGAAGGCTTGTGCAATTCACGCCAGTACTCCAGCGTCCTAGTCTGTTAGGGTTGGAGGTGGGGGGTGCCCCAGGGCCAGGTTGTAGGTGAGCCTGAGGACTGGGCCACTCTGACAGCTCAGTTCGGTGGTGAGGACTAACCGTTAGGGTGGGGAAGGCTTGTGCAATTCACGTTATGAGGCATTCTTTACTTGCTCCGCTGTAATGCCCCCTGTCCTGGGGCATTGGAGGGTGCTATGGAATACTGGCACTAACCTCCAGGAACTAACTCTTGGAGAGTGGAGTGGGGAATTTAGGATTTCTGTTCTGCAAGTGCAGATGTGCTTTGGTGTCCTTCTGTGAGTCAAACTCTCCCCTTTCTGCCTATAGTCCTGCATGGTGCCTAGTATGGGGACAAGCATGCTGATGGCTTAACAGTCAAACTGACTGACTGCATAAATAAATAAGTCCTGAGATCTTCTGCTTTGCTCTGTCCTACAGGTTAATGGAAACAGCGAAAGAAATGACCCGAGAGTCCTTGCCTATCAAATGTCTTGAAGCTGTCATCCTGGGCATGTATCCTTTAAGTCATGTATGCTTGAGTTTACTCCATAGATGGTGGCCTCATTATGGGGCTGGTTGTGGCTTTAACCTCCTAAATTCACAGAGATGGTGCCCATTGTCTCCTTGGAGGAGAGCGTCAAACTCCCCTGGTACTTCTCTTTCACTTTCACCATCTGGAGTTGCACCAAATCAATGCTTGGCTTCTTGGATCAACGTTAGTCTAACCTGTTAGCTGCAGCCTCCATCAGGGCCAGCTCTTGGGCCAGTGACCTTGCAGATTCACTAGTCACAAGGAGAATTCTAACTGAGAGGGACTAGAGAGAGTGTGTGTGTGGCTTCTCCTTGCATTACTCTGGCATTTCAACAGGAAGACACTCAAGAAACAGTGGAACAAGGACCCAGAGAACTAGTGTCCAAACCCATCTCCAGGGAAAATTCTAAGAGTGGATTGTGGAGGAGACCAAGCAGTAGTGGTGTATCCTGACCTGGCAGAAAATGGCTGAAGCAAGGGTCTGGTCTCTCCCCCACTTTCTGTTCCATTTTCCACCAGCCTCCTGGCTCTTCAACCTGAAAGGAATATGGCCCAGAAAAACTGTGATGGCACTAACTTATTAGTGGTGATGGCAATTGAACATGACCAGACAGAGGAGCAAAGGAACGCCAAGTCCTCTGGGTGGATGGCTGGAAGGGGCAGTGGCAAGGGAAATAAGGCAAGACATGAGCTTGAGAGGTGGTCCCAGGAAAGACCAGTTGGGTCCTTGAGTCCTGTGCTAAGTGACCTTTTCCAAAAGGCAACGGGCAGCCCAGATGAAAGCTCTGAAGCAGAGCAGTGACGTGGCCAGGGGTACACTTTAGAGAGGGAGCTCTCTGAGGACAGACCGAAGAAGGACAGGGAGTAGGAGAAGGCTGGGACTGGATCTGCAGAGTCCATTGGGAGCTGTCACACGGAGGGACGGGGCTGCTTGAACCGCAGCCCCAGCAATGGGAATGGATTTGAGGGGTTGGTTTTGAGAGATGGCAAGGAAATAGAAGTTATGGGGCTCAGAGGCCAACTGCATGCAGAGGTTGATGGGGAAGGAGTCAGCAAATACAGGTCTCCCGATTGGGCAGCAGTCTGTGGAGGATGCTCTGGAGCAAGGAGAGAGACAGGGAGGTGACAAACTTCAGCGCAGACCTGACTGAGACAGACGTAGTGAAGCCGGAGTGAAGAGGTTGTGTGTAAGTCACCACCAGCACTTGTGGGCTGATGGGCGTGAGGAGGTGGAGGAGAAAGGCAGTGACCACACTCTGGCCTGCTTCATAATGCCGCAGTCCCATGGGAGGATTAGATTTATGGAAGATGAGTTCAGATGTGGACATGTCGAATCGAGGTGCCTGTGGGATGTCAGGACAGTGTGTTTGGAGTGTGGAGATCACGAGGGGAATCTGCATTGGGAATGCATATCTAGGAGCTGTGAGTATTTGTGGGCTGTAGTTGCTGTTCAAAAAGTGAGAGGAGAAAAAGATCAAGAATGAAATCCCAATATTTTTTAGTCTAATTGGATACAAAGAGCCCATAAAAGAGACTTAAGAAGGAAAGTCAGAGAGGTAGAAGGAAAACCAGGAGAGAAAGGAGATACAGAAGTCAGTGGAAGGACGTGTGGTTCTGAATTAGACTGGAGTCAATGGGATTGATCTAGTCTGTTTTCTTGGTCTCCTGGACATTTTTGTGGGAAGGGGAATTGTGTCTCTCTGCATCCTGTGGAGCATTTGCAGGCCTGATCTGAAAGAAGATTGTCTATAGGTGCCTTGGCTGACATTTGAAATGTGGCAACTTGAGCCTTATTGATGTTCAGTCCCGAACCCTCATGTTGTACCCCCTCCCTGCTCCCCACAAAGGAGATGAAACGTGTGCCTGCGGGGCCCAGCAGGAGGCCAGGACTGGGGATTGGGGTAGCAGATGGCTCAGGGCCCCAACTCTTTAGTGAAAGGAGTCAGCCACAGCTGTTCAGCAGAGCCTATTGCAAGTTTAATGGGGGTGAACAATTGGCTGGGGATTTGCTGGTGGAGATCAATGAAAGAGAACACAAGCCCAGGCTCTCCACCAGGTGGACAAGCTAACTTCAGACTGTCTTTGCTGAGGAATGTCAGAGTGCACCTGAACATAGGTCTTCTTGCTTGCACAATAGTCTTGTCTGTGCACAATTTTATGAATTCAAACA
>NW_007728987.1:2097-2627 GCF_000696425.1 Galeopterus variegatus | reverse complement strand
ACACATGCACGCTAGATAGATAGATCTTTGGTTCCAAATTATCTTCTGAGTTATGGCAACTATTTTGGGGGTCCTCACTGACCATGATGGGGCTTGCTCAGGTCCTATGGTTTATTAAAGGAACAGGTTCATTATGAGAGGCATGTCAGGCATATCCCCAGGAGGCTGGATGCTGGGCGGATTATCAAGGGGCTTGGGACGTTGCTGCTCCCTTTCCCTGGAAAAGCTCCAACTACTTCCCTGCCCTCATCCTGCTTCCTCCCTCCCACGCCCTCCGTTTCCAGTTGCTCCAGGTCCCAAGGCTTTACCAGGTGCCATAAAGATGGAACAAATCCAAGAGATCAGTGGCTTGTGACATGATGGACTGGTGGTCTCTCTTGTGCCCTCCCTGCTCCCACTCCCTACCTGGCTCACTCTACTTGTCCTGTGAGACTAACTCCGGTGCCGCTGCACCGAGACCTCTCCTCTGTCCACCCAGAGAACGCTGAGCTTGCCTCTGTCACAGCGCACATCACATCATGTTTAGGTTT
>NW_007728987.1:0-1293 GCF_000696425.1 Galeopterus variegatus | reverse complement strand
TCCCATATCCCTCTCCAGGAAAGCTGGGTCGAGGGTCACAGCAGCCTCGCCAGGGCTGTCGTAGGATTTCAAGATGGGCTGGAGACTGCGATGCCTCCTGTCTGTCATTCCAGGGCATGGAATCAGTGGTGCAGTTTACTTGAAGCCGCACCCTGTGGAGTTCACGGGACAAAACCAAGGTCACGGTAAGATTGTTACTGAATTCATTTCTTACCCGGACCATTGCATAGGCCTTCAATTCCTAGTCTGTCACAAACACAGCTGTCTGAGCACATCATTCCGACTGTAAAACTAAATCTTTAATACCTCCTCATCCCCTGTAGAAAACTGAAGAAAAAGCGCCTTGGTATTGATTTGTTTTACATTGATTTAATTACTAAAGAAGATGGCAAGTTTTCCTCTTTGTCCCATATTAATTTGGCTTTGGTATGTTCCATATAGTAGGTACTCAGAGATATGGAGTGAGTCCTTTGTGAAAGGATTGGCCTGGAAAGGTTCGACGTGGGCCTGCTCAGAGGCAGAGGGATGGACTCACTGACCCCCATGGGCCACTTTCCCTTCCTGGGAGTCCAATCTCTGAATTTTCGAGGGCTCCTTTTTCTTCCTTAACTCAGATTGTCTAAGATACTTAACCAATGGACAGCCTTCCATTGAGAGATTCCCCATCAGCTTTAAAACCTACTTCTCAGGAAACTACTTTCACCATGTCGTGCTGGGGATTTATTGCAATGGCCGCTACGGCTCACTGGGCATGAGCCGAAGGGCTGAGCTGATGGACAAGCCACTGACCTTTCGGACTCTGAGTGACCTCATCTTTGACTTTGAAGACTCCTACAAGAAATACCTGCACACGGTCAAGAAGGTCAAGATTGGGCTGTACGTCTCCCATGAGCCTCATAGCTTCCAACCCATTGAGTGGAAGCAGCTGGTCCTCAACGTCTCAAAGATGTTGAGGGCAGAGATAAGGAAGGAGCTGGAAAAATATGCCAGGGACATGAGAATGAAGGTAGGTGCTGGGGGAGAAATATGAGTGACGCGGGAGGGCTCTCTTCCGTTTTTTCTGTCTCCTCCTCTTGCTCCAGTCCCCTGTTTCCAGGATGGTCAAAACTTTCTTGAGGTCAAAGTCTCTCTTTGCACATACTGATTCAAAAAACAGCTACAATCAATTGAGATGGCACAGTTGAAGCAATGTCTTGGCCTGCAATTCCTTCTATGAGATCAGATCTAAAATGTTAGTCATTTTACAGCGAAGCTCTAGTTTTGTCTTTTTTTTTTTTTTTTTTTTTTTTTTTT
>NW_007728986.1:254088-265144 GCF_000696425.1 Galeopterus variegatus | reverse complement strand
GAATTATTCGCCTTTTGTTGCTCTTGGAAATGCAATTAATACTCTGGTATCACAGCACACACCTCTCAGGATCGCGCTGTCTCCTGGCACGGCCGCTCCAGACCCATCGCCATCTTAAGTCCCGCCGTGAGCCTATTTTCATCCCTGTGCTGGACACTCAGTGGGCCTTTTTTATCTAGAAAGTCATGCCCTGCAATTCTGAGCAATTTTTCTTGATTATTCCTTTGCCCACTTCCTTTTCTTCTCTTTTCCTCCCTCCCTTCCCCATCTCCCTCCTTCCTTCTCTACTTCCCCCTCTCCCATCCTCCTCCCACTTCCTTTTGCTCTCTCTCACCCCTATCATTCAAATTTTGCATCTTCTGGAGCAGTCCACTAACATTCTTGCTCTTTTTGCCTTATTTTATATTTTTGCTCCACTATCTGAAAAATGTTCTTAAATTGATCTTCCAGCCCATCTATTACCTCTTTTTTTTTTTTTTTTTTGTGACCGGTAAGGGGATCGCAACCCTTGGCTTGGTGTCATCCGCACCGCGCTCAGCCAGTGAGCGCACAGGCCATTCCTATATAGGATCCGAACCCGCGACGGGAGCGCCGCACTCTCCCGAGTGCACCACAGGGCCGGCCCCATCTATTACCTTTTAAAACAATTCTGCTGTCACATTTTCAATTTCCAAGTCTTTTTTGTTCTCTGGATATTCCTTTTTATGATGTCCTGTTCTTGTTTCATTCATAGAATACATTATATTTGGGGTAAAAGGACTAAAAAACTATTTGAAAATCCTGAGTAAAAGGATGGGGATTGTTGATTTTAAACTTCTATATAAGGTGCCTGGCAGAGCAAAACTGGTAACTCCTGATGTCAACATATTTAGGTCTCTCCTCTTGGGGTGGTCAGATTCCCCAAGGAAGATTTTTCCAGTCTCCACTCTGAAGGATGAAGTCCCAGCTAAGTGTCAGGATTCAGTGAATGAAGGAGGCTGGTGGCTCAGGCATTCAGTATCACCTGCTCAGTTTTTCCTGCCTCCCCCTCTGTGCTCATCCCCACTTAGTAGGGTATTCATGCTCTCAGCTGTGCCTGATATTCCCTAGCTCAGAAATCTTATGTTTCTCTCCAGAAAATAAACTTTTCGTCTTCATCTGGGACAAGGGAGGGTTAGTCAACCACAGGCATACTGTGAGAAAAAGGGATTCAGAATCTCACAGACTTTTAAATAGCTTTCACCCACTTCTTATTGTAGCCTGCCTCATTATGTCCAGCCCAGAGGTAATTGGTGTTACCAATTCCTGATCCTCTTTAGAATTCTGCCAGTGAATTAAGCTGGATCTCAGCTCTCCCCATTGCTGTTAAGGATTTGGATTCCTTGGGTTTCCTAAGTCATTCATGTTATTTCTAGCCTCCAAAATGTTGTAGTTGTCTCCTCTTCCATCTCCCCATGTGAGTGTGTTTGTATCTTTAAAAACAAAACAAAACCTTTACTATAGTTTTAGTGATGTTTCAGAAGGGAGAAAAATTTAATGCGTGTGTTTAATTGACTATCTTTGTTCAGAGATCTGGAGTGCTTCTTTGTACATGTATTATATCTCTCTGTTTTGCATTTGCTATTAAGTCAAAAGATTCTGGAGTGCTTGGACCAGATACCTTTGCAAGCAGCCAGTATCTTCCCTCCATGACCAACAAAAAGACTAGAGACTACCTTGTAGACACATACACACACATTCCTCACAAATTCTTAGGTAACTTAGAACCTGTTCATACAAGGGGCAGCCAAAAATCTGCAAAGTGCTGAACTTGACTTCTACACTGAGCTCCATCCCTACACCTTACAGACACCTGGAGCCCTGTATTCAACAAGATAACCCTGTGGAGGTAATAACTCAGAGGATGAGACTACAGTGACTTAAAAGGGGGGCTCAAGAAATACTTTAGGAATTTAAATGAAAGGATAAAGAAATTAATATGATGGTAAGTGAAAATATAAAAGACTTGGAAATAGATCCAGGAGATCCAATGAACTAATTGTGGGAATTCTACTTGAAGAGACTATAATGAGAGAAATTATAGAAAGATGCTGCTTCACTGAAGAAGGATTTGAGTCTTTCTAACAAAAGGGCCCACTAAATTACTAAGAAAACATGGTAGATGCTCAGTAAATCTTTGTATAATAAATTAATAAGTGATAAAAATGAGACCTACATCTAGACATAGGTAGACTTTTAAAGTTTCAAGTATAAATTAAAAATTTTGTATGGACCCAGGCAGAAACAAAATAGATTATCTGCAAAATAAAAAACAAAGATTTTTGAGAGGGTAGCATTAAATACCAGAAAGATGATGGTGTATTGTTGGGGCTTAGAAAATGATACCCCAGGGGCCGGCCCGGTGGCGCACTGGATAGTGCGCCACTTGGGAAGCGCGGCGGCGCTCCCGCCCAAGGGTTCGGATCCCACATACAGACCGGTTCCCGCTCACTGGCTGGGCGAGGCGCAGGAGCAACGCGGAGGGTTGCGGTCCCGTTGCCGGTCCCCAGTCCGGTGTGGGGGCAACACTGAGGGTTGCGATCCGTTGCCGGACACGGAAAAAGACAAAAAGACAAAAAAAAAAAAAAAGAAAAAGAAAAAAGAAAATGATACCCCAAAGTATGGTGCTTGGCATGCTGAGTACTTTGAACTGAAGGAAATTAGAAGGACTACAGAAGCCAAGTCTCTCTCTGCCCTTCTCCTGCTCCCTTTTAACCCCAAGGCAGGCCATAGAACTATAATCCCTCTTCTCCAAGGCAGATCGTAGAAACTAGAACCCCTCTGCCCAAAAGCCAGCCATAAAACCTAGAAATATTACTCTACCCTTCCCCTGCCTTTCTGCATACAAGCTGTCCATAAAGAAATTCCCTGATCTACCTTGTCTGCTAGCAGGGTCATAAGGACCCTTATTCCAGAAGGGGTCCTGCTCTATACCCAAGAAGAAGGAATGCCATACAGAGAGGTTGAGAAGAATCTGAGCACACAGGCCTTGCTGAGTTCCCCCCTTAGCCTATTACCATTAGATCATTCCCTTTTTCCAGTCACATTTCTACACGGCTGTCCACTCTTCATCAAACCTAAGCATAAAAAGTTTTCCCTGAGTCTCTGGGGCCTTCATTTCTGAAGGCTCCCATGCCATGTAAAATAACTAAGTAAGCTTGTTGTGCTTTTCTCTTTTTAAACTGTCTTTTGTTATAGGAGTATTGGCCATGAGACTTATGACGGGTGAGAAGGAGTATCACACCTCTCTGTCCCTACAGTGTCATTTCAAAGTATTGAGTTAAATATTATGAGTCAATAATTCTATGCTCTATTTAAGGTCTTGCTCATAAAAGAAGGCAACAGATAGACACTTTTAGGTATTTTAATTTATTTAATATATTTGAATATATTTAACTTTAAAATATTTAATATATTTTATCATATATTAAAGGGCTCATAAAGTATACAACTCATTTATCTTCTCTAAAAACAAAAACAAAAAACCTCAAAGAAATACTCCAGTTAACCAAAAAATGGATCAAAATAAAGAACTCAAGTACATGAAAGATGTAGTATGATGAAAATATAGAAAACCAGTGAGACCAAAAAACATAGTTAGTGTTTAAATACTTTTTGTTTCATGCTGATGAAACAGTAAAGATGTCAAAAACAATTCATTAAGGAGAAGACATAATGTATAAAATAAAATATTAATAAGCTGAATCTAAAGTCCACATAAATTTTTCTAAAAACTGGTTCCTGGGAAGGTATGGAGAAAGGAATTAAAATGTGCTAAATCTCTCATAATATTGAGGGGTATTAATAATCATCATCATCTCTCCTTTTTGATGAATCATAAAACAATGTACTAAGTGCTTTATATTTAGCTGCACTATTTCATCCTCTGTGAACATAGGGATTGTCTGAATTGCTCACCATTGTAACTCCAGAGCCCAACCCATTTCATGGTAGGCACTCAACAAATATTTGTACAATGTTTAATACACCAGCCTATAAAGTAATTGTAGTGGATTGAATTATGTCCCCTAAAACTCACTGAAGCTTGAACTGTGTCCCCCAAGTTTTATGTATTAAAAACTTGGCCCCCACTGTGACTGTTAGGAGGGAGGAAAATTCTGTTATGGTGATTGAAGGTTGGAGCCTTGAAGAGGTGATTGAAGTGTGGGACCGTGTCATAGAGAATGGATTAAAAATGGTGGTCAGGGGCATAGTTCTGAGGGCTTTAAAAGAAGAGAGAAGGGAGTCCGTGTCTGCTCTGTTCTGCTCTCTCTGCTCCACTGTTTTCTCAATGTGACACTCTGCCATCACTGTCGCAATCACTAAGGCTCTCACCAGATGTATTCCCTGGACTTTGGACTTGCCAGCCTCAGAAAGTGTAAGCAAATTGGGCCAGCCCAGTGGCGCACTCAGTAGAGTGCGGCACTTGGGAGCATGGTGGTGCTCCCGCCGAGGGTTCGGATCCCATATAGAGACCGGTCCGCTCACTGATTGAGCGCGGTGCGGGCACGACACCGAGGGTTTTGATCCCGTTACCGGTCATGAAAAAAGACAAAAAGGAAAAAAAAAAAAAAAAGAAAGGGAAAGAAAATAATTTTGTTTTCTTTATAAAATACCCAGTTCCAGTTATTTTGTTATAAGCAATAGAAACAGACTAATACAGCAACCAAGGCTTAAAGATATTAAATGACCTGACCAAGGTTTCACAAGTAAGAGCTAGGATTCCAACCATGCCTGTTTACCTCCAAAATTATGTTTTGTTTTTAATATTGATGGAAAAGTAAAAGTTCACACATTTATAATTTTATTTCAAAAGTAACCATTGGTAGACTAAAAATAGGATGTGTTCTTCCAAATCAATGGGAGAAAAAGTAAGTAGAACAAAGAAAACTTGAGAAAAGAAAAAATAAATAAAAAGAAACTACAAAGAAGCCTAGAAATAGGAAGCCTCATAAAAATGGGCAAAGAGTATAAGCAAACAGCTCACAGAAGAAATAAGAATGTACAACCTTACTAAAACCTAAAGAAATAAAATAAAATTAATCTGGTGCAATGGACATGCTTATGTACTATTAATTGGAGTATAGAATTGTTCTATCCTTTTTAAAGGTCTTTTTGGCAATATTTATTAAAACGTAGAATGTCCCAGTCATTTTACCAGTTTCCCGGGCTTCAGAAATTATTTTCTATTATAAAAATTTTCGAACATACACATAAGAGAGGAAATAATATAACGGACCTCAATATACACATAAGCCAGATTCAATTATTCAATAATTATCAAGGTTTTGCCTCCCCTTGCTTTATCTCCTCCTGTTTTCTTCTCTCTCTCTCTCTCTCTCTCTCTCTCTCTGTGTGTGTGTGTGTTACTGAGATATTTTCAAGAAAATCCCAGACTTCATGTCACTTCATGTCTAACAAATTTCATCATTTTCTTACATAACCATATGCCATTATAACACCCTCAAAATTAACAATAATCATTGACATCATTTAATACCTAGTCCATACTGAAATTTCCCCAACTGTCTCAAAAATGTATTTTTACATAGGTTTGTTGGAATCAAAATCCTAACGAGATCCATATTTTGAATTTGACTGTTAAGTCTCTAATATGAAGCAGTCCCTTCCACCTTTTTTTCATGTCATTTACTCAAAGAAACTGATATGTCCTATAGAAAGTCTCACATTGTGTGTTTTTCTGCTTTCCTAATTTATTCTTCAATTTTCCCCACAAAATACTCTTTAGGTGTTGTAGTCGATTTTACATTGCATCACATCAGAAGGCACATAATACTTCAAAACCACATAAGGGTGGCCTTCCCGCTCTTTGAGATATTAAAATTAACCAATGCATTAAGTTTAGTCCCATCCCTCTGTTATAAATTTCCCCATTAACTTTTCACTTAATGGTTTCATTCATTTATAATCTTTGGCTCAATCAATTATTTTGTTAGGAATTACAGAACGGTAATATTTTTCATTCTGTCATTTCTTCTACAGTTATTAGCTGAAATTTTCCTACAAACTATTCCTC
The DNA here is from genome assembly GCF_000696425.1 of Galeopterus variegatus. NCBI lineage: Eukaryota > Metazoa > Chordata > Mammalia > Dermoptera > Cynocephalidae > Galeopterus > Galeopterus variegatus. The sequence goes on along the minus strand of NW_007728986.1, from coordinate 259,089 downwards.
ATCTACTAAAGAAAACTGTCAATTTTCAGAATAATGAGTTGGTGTCCTAGTTACCTCCAACAGTGACCAATAAACTCTATTTTTGTATCTTTTTTTTTAGTATTATTATGTATTCACTGATTTATATATATTCAGCATGTTTTAATAAATCGTAGTCTCTCTTTCATTTTGAAGCTCATATTGTTCCATATTTGATTTGTTTTAAAATATTCCATCAAAAATGAGGTAGGTAGATAAAACAAGAACGGCAACGTGTTGATAATTGTTGAAGCTGGGTGTTGGGTACATGTGAACACATAATACTGTTTCCTTTAAGAAAAAGGATTTTTTTTTTTTTTTTTTTTTTTGGTGGCTGGTAGGTATGGGGATCCAAACCTATGACCTTGGTGTTACAAGGCTGTGTTCTAACCAACTGAACTGGTCGTTAGCCATGAGCAAAAGTTTTTAATAAGTGTTTCATCTTTGACCAAAGGCAACCACTTCATGTCGGTCCTTTTGCATGACTCCATTAACTTTTTATGACTTTCTTGTTTTCTTACATAAGGCAAGATGTTCCACACTCATCTTGTATATTTCTTTCTCAGGCCTGAAATCAGCCATTTCTCCAGGGAACTGGTTCCTTTCAATGAATAATGGTATTTGGAGATCACAACCTGGGATTATAAGGGTGTTCTTTGCCAGTGTATTGTCATTACTTTTAGATCTTTCCACTGGATGGAGCTAGGAAATGTTTATTTTGGGAAGAGGTGGGTTCTCCAATTATGCTAATATGTCTAATTCAATTTCTCCCCAACATTTTATTATAAAAATTTCAAATATATAGAGAAATTGAAAGGATAGCATAGTGAACACCCATATACCCACCTAGATTGTGTAATCAATATTTGGCTATATTGCTTTATCACATCTATCCATCTCTCTATCCATTCATTAATTTATCTTTTTTTATGCGTTTCAAAATAAATTGCAGACACCATTACACTTCACCCTAAACAATTCAGCATTTCTTTAATTACCATATTTACTTATGGTTTTTTAATAACAGCTTTATAGAGATATAACTCATATACCATACAATTCACCCACGTAAAGTGTACAATTTAAGGGTTTTTAGTATATTCACAGAATTGTGCAACCATTACCACAATCAATTTTACAACACTTTCATTACTACAAAAAGAAACCCCATATTCATTAGCAGTCACACCCCAATTTCAGCCCTAGGAAAACAATATATACTTTTTTTTTTTTTTTTTGTCTCTATAGATTAGCCTACTCTGGACATTTCATGTAAATGGAACCATATAATATGTGACCTTTTGTGTCTGACTTCTTTCACTTAGCATGTTTACAAGATCAGCCATGCTGCAGCATGTATCAGTACTTCACTCCTTTTTACTGCCACATAAAAATCCATGGATATGCCACATTTTATTTATGCATTTAGTTGATAAACATTTCAGCTGTTTTGCTTTTGCCTATTTTAAATAATTCTACTATAAGCATTTGTGTACACACATTAAAAGGAGCATTTGGGGCCAGCCCGGTGGCACACTCGGTAGAGTGCAGCGCTTGGGAGCGCGGCGGTGCTCCCGCCGAGGGTTCGGATCCCATATAGAGACCGGTCCGCTCACTGGTTGAGGGCGGTGCGGGTGTGACACCGAGGGTTGCAATCCCGTTGCCGGTCGTGGTACAGGCACGACACTGAGGGTTGAGATCCCATTACCGGTCACGAAAAAAGACAAAAAGGAAAAAAAAAAAAAAAGGAGCATTTGTGTTTTTGCGTGAACATTCGTTTTTCTAACACCTGGTATACACCTAGGAGTGGAATTGCTGAGTTAAATGGTAATTCTTTGTTTAACCTTTTGATGAACTGCCAGACTCTTTCCCAAAGTGGTTGTACCATTTTACATTCCCACTAGCAGTGCGAGGGTTCCAAATTCTCCACATCTTTGCCAATACTTGATATTATCTGTCTTTTCTTTTATTACTGTAGCAATACTAATGGGTATGAAGTAGTATCTCATTGTGCTTTTGATTTGCATTTCCCTGTAAGATAATGATGTTGAGCACCTTTTCATGTACTTATTGGCCATTTGTATATTTTCTTTGGAGAAATATCTATTCATATCCTTCGCCCATTTTTAATTGGGTTATTTGTCATTTTATTATTGACTTGTAAGCATGGTTCATTTTAAAAGCTTTGTTATTTGGAAATAATTTCAGACTTTTAAAAAGTTGCAAAAATAGTATAAAGGACTCCTGTATACCTTTAACCCAGATTTCCTAAATGTTAACATTTTACTACACTTGCTTTATCATTCTATTTTTTTTCCCTGAAACATTAAAAGTAAACTGCAGATATGATGCCTCTTTACCTCTAAATACCTCCGTGTATTTCCAAAAACAAAGACATTCTCTTATATAACAACAGTTCACTGGTCAAAATTAGGAAATGATACAAAGTCAGTAATTAACCTGCAGAGCTTACTCAAGTTTCACCAACTCCTCCTTTCTCAGACTTAGGCTCTAAGCACCATTTTAACTTTTTCTTACCTTTCAGGCATTTGTACCTTTTTAAAAATGTTACTCCCAATTGCTATTACAGTGGTTCTCAAACTTGTCTGCACATTAGAATCACCTGGAGATCTTTTAAAAGTTACTAAGTCCAGACCTGAGGGACACTATTTTTGAAGATCCTCAGTGACTCCAATGTGCAGATTTGGGAGTTTTTAAACTTTGTGCTGTTATTAAAAGAATTCCACAAGCTGTGTTGCCCCTGAAATATTACTTGTAACACTGGCAGTAGGGGGAGATGTGGGGCAGATAATGATCTTCCTCAGAAAGGAAGAACTTTACAGGCTCTCTCTCAGTCTAGGCAAACCACACTCTCCTTGGAGGTTGTTCCCAAATAGTTCTTCCTAGAAGTAGCTAGGTTCAGCAGAGGCTAGGTCTGATATTTAGCCATCCCTTTATCATACCCTTCTTTCTTCAAAGCCTGGCACATGGCAGAAATTCAATAAATGTCAAGTGAATGAATGGATGTGATTGTGCTTTCATCAACCTGCCTTCTGAGGCCTCAAGAGCAGGGAGAAGCTATTAAGATGCTTTTTTGAAGAGTAGGTCGTTGTGCCAATGCAGGAGAGTTTAGCTTTGGAGCAATCAGATTTAAGATCTTTATCTTTCAGCGTGAACAGATAAGTGAAAAGCAGGGCATCTTCACATGGTATACTGTACACAAATACAGAGAGTCCTGCCTGTGTTAAATATCAAAAAACCTCTCACCCCTCCCCAGGCCCTCCTCTCCACAATCCCGCACAGTGGCCTGGGTCTGTTGGTGCCCAGCTGTTGAACGTTTTGACCATCTAAGCATCAAGAGGAGGAAACTCACACGCCTACTTCTGTGAGTGGTGAGGCTCCTGCAAACTGGTGCGCGCAGTCCCCTCCCCAAAAGGCACTGCTGCTCACATCATCCAGAAAGAAGCCCAGTTTGACAGGCCTTGTCATTATTCAAAAGAATCTAGAAACTCCTACATTATACAAAACCTCTCAATTTAGAAAGGTCACCTCAAATTTAAAAAGAAAAAAAGAGCCCTGTTTGGGCCAAACAAAACACAACTGTAGACTTTATCTGGGCACCCCCCGAATCTCTGCTATTGCTGCAGGGAGAATCCTTAAAAACAAAGGTCAGTCATAGTTACTGGAGAAGCAACACTTCTGGAAGAGAAAAACCACATGCTTTTTGGTGTTGTATAAAAGTAAAACTAATTGCAATAAATTGTACAATTTTCTGGCTTCCAATTCAAATTTAACTTTACAGACTTTTCCCTTAACTTCCTTGAATTTATTATACTTGATCTCTTTTCTCTAACACTGAAAATCTTGGCTCCTAACAACATTAGTGTAATTGCTTATTTTCTTTGACATACTTTACATAAAAGTTTCAAAATAACACTATGTATATTAACAATACATCTACTAAACAAAGGTTAAGAGATTTTTTGCAGGTTCATTTGTTCTTAGAATGTTTCACGGTGCAGGTATAGTTTGAACTGTACATTTTAGGAAAAGTTTGTGCTAAATGCTAAAAGCACCTATGTTGACGAGTGAAAACGTTCCCTCAAAATTGTTCTTCGTTGGTACTGGCAATGATAGCACACAGCACAAGGAAGGAAAGCACATTTTTGCAGGAATCTTGGAAGGCAATTTTGCTGTCTGTTCCCAGAGTTGGGAACAGCCCTGTGGGGAGAGGGGCCGAGTTATCCGAGGTTACTTAACTGCCCGTGCTAAACTCCGAAGAGAGTTTTTTTTAAAGATCTGCATGCCAATTTATCTCACCTCCCCTCTCCTTGAAAAAACCTGTAAATGTGTGTTTCCTGAAGCAAGGGTCCGGAGGTACAGACTCAGGTGATCGTCTGCGTCACCATGAAGCCGGGAGTGGATGGAATTGCTTACGAGGGGGATGGTAGCGTGAGTGGGTGCGGAACCCCAAGGAACACAGACATTCAGGGACAGGAGTCGGAAATCACAGAGCGGCAGGGGGAATAGGCACAAGCACCGATTAGCTTAGGAAGGGGGGAAAGATTTTAACACTTGGAGGAGAAACTGTGGTTCTCCCAGAGGAAGCTTCTGTCACCCAGAGGGTTGGGGCAGGGACTTTATTCATGGCTTTTACTGGCCAGGTCCAGGAATGCTCGGCACCGAGCAGATGACCCGCTCTGGGACCTGAGTTGTGCAAGGAAGCTGGGTCTGGAACTGGCTGAAAATCCCGAGCATGCGCCCCAGCCGGGGGCTGAGCATGCGTGAGTGACGGGCGGAGAACAAGGCAGCGCTGGCACCTGCGCCAGGATTTCCCGTGGGAGCCGCGCCTCCCGGCCCTTTCCCTTCGCGCTGCTCGGGTCGTGCGCGCGCCTTCCCTTCTGCCACCAGCGGCCAAGAAAGCCAGTCCCCGGGAGCTCGCCGCCCGCCGCCACTGCCCCGCCGCCGCCCACCCCCGACGCG
>NW_007728986.1:235413-253088 GCF_000696425.1 Galeopterus variegatus | reverse complement strand
GGGTCTCCGGTCTCGTATCCCAGCGCCGGCGGGCGGAGGTCGGTGGCATGGAGAGTGGCAGCGGCAAGGAGGGCGGCCTGGGGCGCGCCGTGTGCGTGCTGACCGGAGCCTCCCGAGGCTTCGGCCGGGCTCTGGCCCCGCTTCTGGCCCGGCTGCTGTCGCCTGGCTCGGTGCTGGTCCTAAACGCCCGCAACGACCAGGCGCTGCAGCAGCTGGAGGCCGAGCTGGGTGCTGGGCGGCCTGGCCTGCACGTGATGCGAGTGCCCGCCGACCTGGGCGCCGAGGCCGGCTTGCAGCAGCTGCTCGGCGCCCTGCGCGAGCTCCCCAGGCCCGAGGGGCTGCAGCGACTGCTGCTTATCAACAACGCGGGTAAGACACAAGGGGCTGGCGGCGGACTCCCCATTTGAGCGCTCACCTCCCCCCTCTGCTGGGGGATTTAAGGGCGAGTTCGATAATGTCAGGCAAGACGCCTGAAAGTTCAAAGTCTTAGTTCCAGCTTGAGTCGCAACCAGAGACGAGGTGTGCAGGAGGAAGACCCAGTGCCGTCGGGTTTTCTTCTCCCCCCGCTCTTCCAGGGTTTGCCTGGCCAGGTTTTCTAAAAAGCCTGTGGAACTTTCCCGATCGCCTTGCTCAGCGCCCTCTGGCGGAGATCTGAGTCAGGGCATGGGGTTTCCAAACAGACTCTTGCTTCTCCACGTGGCCGGTAGAGTAAATCCAGTTCCTAGAGCAAGGCAGGTGACTTTTCGGTCTGCAGCTGGTTGTGGATAGGTTCCCCAGGTGTGTTTGTCTGCAGAGCTGGGGAAGAGGGAAGCGTCTTCAGAAGTAGTAGGCAGATTCCTTCTCTAGGTCTGTATGGGAAAGGGATGTCTGGAGGAATTCGGGGAGAGCTGGGGAGGAGAAAGCCCCGACTGCATTGGGTTATACCTAAGGTCTCGTTTTTCAGGCACTCTTGGGGATGTGTCCAAAGGCTTCGTGGACCTGGGTGACCCAGCTGAAGTGAACAACTACTGGGCTCTGAACTTGACCTCCATGCTCTGCCTGACCTCCAGCATCCTGAAGTACTTCCCCAGCAGTCCTGGCCTCAGCAGGACAGTGGTTAACATCTCATCCCTCTGTGCCCTGCAGCCCTTCAAGGGCTGGGCACTGTACTGTGCAGGAAAGGCAGCTCGTGACATGATGTTCCAGGTCCTGGCCACAGAGGAACCTAGTGTGAGGGTGCTGAGCTATGCCCCAGGTAAGTGGGAAGTACTGCCATCCCTGTCCCCCAGAACCAGCTAGCTTTCCTTTGGGGGCTGGGCAAGGGGCCTAGTCTGACCCCTGCAGGAAAGGACCCACAGAATATGTTGTCCCTGAATCATGACCATCACCCCTTAGGGGAAACACCGACTACAAAGAAGTTGAAGCTGTCATGGAGGACATGGAGAGTTGGGAGTTGCCTGGAGTGGAGGGTGGGGCAGGAAGGTCTAAGGTATTAGATGGAGTTTGAGAGAAGGCTGGGGTTGGAATTCAGGGCCTGTACCCCATTTCCTCCTGTGAAATGGGGAAGATGCTACCTGTCTCACAGGGCAGTTTGGAGGACTGAGTGAGATAATATATGTGAAAATGATCCATAACTGTGAAGTCCTAATTGTTAGTACTCCTAATTGTTAAATAGGACTTATCACACTGTATTGCCTTCATATGTTTACTTGTTTGCTTCTCTTCATTGACAGGAAAGCCTTGAAGGCAGGGGCCATGCACTATTTGTCTGTATGTCCTTAGCACCTAGCAAAGTACGGCACTAAGGCAGTCTGCAGTAAATGTTAGTTGAATGAAGAGCAGACAGACCTTACTGAGTGCTGACTATCCCAGGATGAAATGTGCTAGGGGGGGATGCTGGCATAAATAAGATAGGGCCTCTGTCCTCATGGAAGGACACTTGGTATGGTTTCTGACCACCCTATCATGATGCCACAGCTCCCCTTTCTTAATAGTGCAGCTTTTATTCAAGGCCTGAGTTGCTGCAGTTAGAAGGTAGTGACAGAGTTGTGGTAGAATGTCTGAGCACCTTAGGTAGAGATCTTTTCCCCTTTGGAGTAGAAATCAAGATCCTGGGGCAAGGAGGTAGAATGGCCTGCTGAAAGCCCAGATGTGGCAGGGCCAGGATCCCACCCTGCTTGCAAATTGTTCCTCATGTTTCCAGTACCCAAATCCCCCTTCCTCCCCAACACACACGCGTGCATGTGCACACACACACACATACACACAGAGTATTCTTGCAGCCAGCATTCAACTCATCGCCCACTCTGAGCTCAGCCTAGGAGTCACTCAGACAACAGTGACCAAGTATAAACTCCAGCCAGGGGGCAGAGCAGACTCCAGAATGCTACGTAGCTAGGTTAGATCTCAGGAGGCTGCCCTGGACATTATGAGGGTGCTGCCCAGGACCTGAGCAAAGGCAGAGGCCAGTCTGGTTTTTGTTTCATTCTCAGAATGTTTTCACACGTGTCCAAAGATAGAATGGGCTGTTTGCAAAGGTAGCAAGTCCCCTCTCATCAGGGATGTACAGATAGTTGGAAGACATTGAAAGATCAGGAGGGTGGTCTCCTAACCCTGAGATTCATGATTTTCTGCCCCTGAGGACCATTAACCCCAAATTCTGGGGTGCTATGATTCCTGTATGAAGAATAGAAAGTGCTTATAAGAGTTAAAGAAGGGAACAATTCTCTTTGGGTGGGGTGGCTGGGAATGGCTTTATTGGAGGTAGTTGAACTGGACATTGACCTTGAGGGCTGCTTGGATGTTAGCAGGTGACATATTCAGTGGGCTTTGGAATTTGAGTCCAGAATTCAATAGTGACAAAGTGGAGCCTTTGGCAACCCTGACCACACCTTTCAGCCAAGTGGAGTGTTGCTTCTGGCCAGACTCAGTCCCACACACAGCAGGGACACAGGGCCTTCTGTTCCTTCCTTGGTTGTGTCCCCTTATCTTCTGCTTTTCATTCCCTAGGTCCCCTGGACACAGACATGCAGCAGTTGGCCCGGGAGGCCTCCGTGGACCCAGACTTGCGAAAAAGTCTGCAAGAGCTGAAGACAAAGGGGAAGCTGGTGGATTGCATGGCGTCAGCCCAAAAACTGCTGAGCTTGCTGCAAAAAGACATGTTCAAGTCTGGAGCCCATGTGGACTTCTTCGATAAATAAGCCCATGTCCTTGGCTTCCTGGGCCTTTCTACCCCCACTGTCAGGCATACCCCAGAAGCCCTGTGGCTCCCCATATCCTGCCACAGTGGTACCACCAACCCTGCCTTACCCAGATAAGCATTCATGCCTGCTGCCCCCTCAGACACAGCCAGCTGTGAGAGCCCCAGGGTTGCTGGCGTGACCAGTTGTCAGGAGACTGTGTGCACCCTGGGTTATGAGGAGGCTTCTGTGGGAGGCTTGTGAGAGAGGCTATGGGTTCTCTATTCCCAAGAACAGAATTTCAGGGATGGGAAGAGCAGGAAAAGAAGCTGAAACACTAAAGAGAGGAGGTTGGGTTTCCTGCCCATGGCTAGTTCATGGGGAGAGGAGGGAGGGATCTGGTATAAAATAGGAGGACCTGGGCCGGCCTGTGGCTCACTTGGGAGAGTGCGGTGCTGATAACACCAAGGCCACGGGTTCGGATCCCATATAGGGATGGCCGGTTTGCTCACTGGGTGAGCGTGGTGCTGACAACACCAAGTCAAGGGTTAAGATCCCTTTACCGGTCATCTTTTTTAAAATAGGAGTACCCATGTGGATTCACAGGTGGCCTGGAGAGGGAGGAAGCACAGTGCAGTTTCCAGCCAGATGAAGTCCCTAGCTCAGGGTCACAGGACCTTCTCTTGAACTCTGGGTCGTCCTTCCGATGCCTCTTTCCTCCAGAACCCACCGCCCCTCCCCCACCTGAGCGTCTGTGTACATGGCAATGGCAGATACAAATAAAATGTGGGTTCTTTATTAATGCTTTATTAATTTCTCCTCTAATACAGGGCCCAGAACAAGCTCCCTGGTTTACTAGGCCCAAGGGTGTTCCTGAGGCAGTTAACTCAAACTTCAGGTACTGCCCTTATTTCCTGGGGCTGTCTCATCCTCTCACTGAGCCTCACTCAATGGCAAGCCCAGCTCCAAACCGAGTTGTCCCTGATGGACATGCCCACATGCCTGTTCCTTCTCCATGCTTTTGCCCACACTGACCCCAGTCTTTACTCCCCTTATTCCCCTTTGGGCCATTCAGAGAATATCCATCCTTCAGGGCCCAGCTCACAGCCTGTCCTACCCATGGCCCTTGCAGATGGGTCCTTTCCCTGTCTCCCCTTTGGATTCTCAGTTCTATGCCTTGCCAACATGGCAATGTTCAGAATGGGCCCCAGCTCCCATCATGGGCCCAAGTGGCATTGTCCATCTGGCCTGTAGTACTGGTCCTCATTGGGGTGGGCTCAAGACAAGCCTGCCTTTGGGAGGGATAGGCAAGATTCCAAGAGAGGAAAGCCCTGAGAAATCAGGGATGCAGGGAAGCCTGTTCTTCAGTTGATAGATGCGGGCTGGGCTGGGAGCTCTGCAGTGGTGGTGGTCTGCAGCCAGCCCTCAGCCCCTGGCCCATACCCAGGAGGAGGGAGCATGGTCCCCTGCCAGCTGACCCCAGGACCCAGCTCTGTATCTGTGCAGAAAGGAACTCTTTTTGATCCTCCTTGTGCACAGCAGAGGGCGCACCGAGGCCGTGCCTGCTGGGCAGCCTGTGGCAGCTCCTCTACTGGAGGGCATGCATTAGTCCTGAGCTGGCAGCTGCCTGCGGGGTCCCCTAGGAGTGAGTGAGCAACTATCTTCGTACCTCACCCAGCAGAACCCTCATCCTCACTGGAGTCAAAATCGCTGGGCTCAGATCCCTGCTCTGCCACTTACCAGCCGATAACCCAGGGCAAGTTGCTTCTCTTCTCTGTGCCTCAGTTTCCTTATCCAAGAAATGTGGATTATAATGGCACCTACCCCAAAGGACCATTGTATTAAGCGACCTAATGTCCGTAAAAGTTCATTACAGTGCTATCACTGCAGCAAGTGCTCCTTAGATGCTAGTATCATTTATTGCCTTTTAATACCAAGGTCTAGATTATCCTGGATCTCTGCTTGCAGCCTCATCTACTCTAAGCAGCCCAGATGCCCTCCCCTTACTGACCTGTGGCAAGAACTCTTACTGTACTGCCCTTATTCCAGGCTTCCTGGGGGCAGGGAGCAGAGCTGGGGTTCAGTCTGGCCACCTTGTCTTGGACTCTTAGGAAAATGCATCAGCTTTAGAGTCAGGACCCTCAGTCCCACTTTCCTCTCTGTGACAAAGATACTGTGGAGTCTTGGGCAGAGTCCCACTCCCTCTCTGGGCTTCAGTGTCCTTAGAGCAGATGGGCTTCAAGGTTCCTTCCTGCAAACCTTCCTCTCAGGTATTTCAAATGTGGTCAGGCTGCATTGCATGGCATCAGGGTGGGCCTCTGCAGGTGGGGATGCGGCCGCCTAGGCTGCCCCTTCGCCATGGTGGATGGTGGGTGGTTTGGTGGGTTTCCTCACTAGCCATTGTTCTCATGAGAATGTGAGGGTAGCCAGTGCCAGCCCAACCCGTTGTGGGTGGTCCATCCAGTTGACTCTCCCTCTCCCCTCCAGACTGGTTGGCCAAGGGCTTAGTGAGGAGTACCAGATGTCCCCACGAGGTGGCGAGGCCCTCCCATGCCTAACATTTGTCTTCACTGAGCCCAGAGGTTTAAGAGCCTTGGAAGTGCTTGCTAGGCCTATCTCTCCCCGCAGTCTGGGATTTTGGACTCTCAGGGGCCCCCAGGGAACTAGGAGATCAGAAAGGGAGGTGATCCCTCTCCCTGGCTGCACCCAAGACCTCTTCAATGACCCATGGCTTCTGCCCACTGGGCTTTCCCAGGTCTTGCTCCCAGCCCTGGACTCAGTGGACTCTCAGGGGCCCCCAGGGAACTAGGAGATCAGAAAGGGAGGTGATCCCTCTCCCTGGCCGCACCCAAGACCTCTTCAGTGACCCATGGCTTCTGCCCACTGGGCTTTCCCAGGTCTTGCTCCCAGCCCTGGACTCAGCCTCCCCAGGTCCCCACCACTGGGGCAGGGAGGCTTCTGTGTCAGCCTCCAGGCCATGAGCAGCCACCCTCCAGGGGCTAACCATCTGTGTTCCCAGAGTGCATAGCCTGGTCTTGGCCACCACACACACGAGCACACACGAGCACACACACAAATACATGTCTGCACGTGCCCAGAGCCCAGCTGCTGGAGTGAGCAGGCCACAGATTAGCCAAAAGACAAACAGGGTTTGTCTTTGTCTTTGGTGTGAAAGAGCTGGGCAGTTTTTTGGTTTTGTGTTTAATTCCCCTGGGCTGGGGGCCTGCGACTGGCCTGTGAGGGGCAGGGGAGTGAATTTCCAGGCCCACCCCAGGGAGTTCTGGCACCTCTGTCCATGAGCATGACTGGCTGGGACTAGGATGGTCAGGAGCTTCCCCCTACCCACACCTCCTACCCTTAGTCCCATGAATACACATGCATGCCTCATGCCCAGGCTGGTGTGGAGCCTGGAGGTGTCCAGCTGCTCCACCTCCCACTCTGGATCCCTCCCCCGGGAACTGCTCTGTGCTAGCATCTCTCTGCGTCTCACCCGGGAACTGGGCTCTTGGATGCTGCCTTCCGGCTGCCTTCAGCCACATCCTTCTCTGCAGAACGTGGCCTCAGAAGCTAACATGTCTGCAGTAATTCTGACTCACACAGCACATGGGCACCCAGCTGTGCGCCCTCACCTATGGGATCCCGTGTGGTGACAGGAAGGTGGGTGAAGAGCACTCACAGCCATCCGAGTGGAGACCCTGAGGGATGACACCTCTCCAGTCCCCATGGCATCCCTTGGTGGTCCAGGGTGTGGAAGAGGAGGGGAGCGGACCAGAAGCCACTAGACAGCTTGCTGGGAAGTTAGCTGAAGAAACATTCTGAGCCTTTGGGGTCGGCTGGGGGAGGTTAAAATGTAGGGCTGCTGAAGAGAGGATGGAGCCAGCCGTCCTGGCCCCCTCCCCAGTCCTGAGGTCTTCCAGCCGGTGCGGGGAGACAGGGAGGTGCGCTGGACGTCCTCTCAGACCTTTGAAGTGGCGCTCACCTCTCCACTCCTACCGCGGGAAATTATGGTTATTTTGCAGCAAGACTCCCCTCCCTCACCCTTTGTCTTGAAAATGGCATCCTCAGCCCAAACTGAGGATGGGAGTGTGAGCTGGGAGAGTTCTGAGCTTCTATTTTTAGTGAAGAGTTGGGGGAAAGGAAGACGGGAAGGAGAAGGAAATTCTTCATTTGGAAAATCCACCTCTTGGCCCTCCCCCAGCTGACTCCAGAGGCTGAGTGATCCCTCAGCTGACTATCCTGAGAGCTGTCTAGGGGTCCCTTAGTCTACCGGCCGCCTTCCCCCTCCCCAGCTGCAGGGCAAGGGGAGGGAGGGGCTTGGCTCCCACTGCTGACCAGACCCTGGACCTCCTCTTGGAGCCACTGGTCTCTCTGGCCCATCCTCTGGTTCAGGTCTTTGTTCCTCTGCTGCTGAGGCCTTTCCTGCTGGGGCCTGCAGTGGTGGCTGGGGTCCTGCCTTTTCCAAGCCCCAGCTTGATTCTAGGGTTCCAAGGCCTCCGTCTCAAGAGGCTGTGTATACCCCACAACCTTTAATCAGACCCAACACATTGGAGGCACTGTTGACTGTTTGATGGATGATGGATGGATGGATGGAAGGCAAGTGAGTGACCGCTGCTGTGGCCTACTGTCAGGTATATAGTGAAGCCTTTGAAAGGGCTGGCTGTGATGACTGCTGCCAGGAAGGTAGGCCTCTGCAGACAAGCCCCAGCTGTATGTCCCGTGCCCACCCCCCAAGCCCAGGCATCTCAATGTGGCCTTCCGCCTTGGAATCCTTAGAGGAAAGCTCATGTGTGTTTACTGTGGAAGTGAGTGGGGCTGGGATATGTCAGAGATAAAAAAAAAATCACTCTCCCATTGTTCACCCCAGATTCTAATTCGCTGGATCCAGGTGTGTCCCCTCTTACACCACAGTGTAAGTGTGAGAGTGTGTCTGCGTGCGTGCCTATTCCTCCCAGAGAGTTCTGAGGCCTTAGTCGACAGAGGGAGATCCCCAGGGCCTGAAGGCTCTCCGGGAAGTCCACACACTGGGAAGCAGGCCCCCTCCTTTCCCTCCTGCACAGGGAGAGGCTGAGGGGCCGCCCAGCTTTAGGAGAAAGCCCACTGGACTTGGCTTCTATGGCCTATCTTGGCCACTTCCAGCCAGGGCGCCCTGGGCAGTCACTTCTCAGAGCAGCTGGGTCTCCTCACTTGTCTGGTGGGGATGTCAGGTAGCTGTACCATACCGCCGGATCCAAGAGGGTAATGAGAACCTGGCCTGATGTGTGTCGGTCACTCCTGGGATGCCAGGGATTCTTTTCATCTTGCTTATTGTAGCTGGGAAGTCTCTCCTGTGGCTGACTCTGACTTCTGGGGATGCACCAAGCTTCCAGGGCCTGCTCTGGGGCACCAAGGCCTGCTCTTTTGCCAGCTGCTTTCATTGCTGGACTTGAGGATGTGCCTTGGGCACTGACTCTGAGCTGCAGAGGGGCTGAGAACCTCAAACCCTGAGACTTCAGGAGCAGAGAGGGTTGGCACAAAGCCTGGAGGACATGAGAATGTAGTCCTTTCTTGTAAGGATCCTTGGGTCAGACCCTGTGCCCTTCTCTTTGGTGACCCTTTCCAAGTTTTCATCCTCCCTTCCCAGCCCCCAAATGTCAGGACATTCTTTTTTGTGTGTGCACTCCCTCCTGCTTTAATCTGAGCTTATCATAGAGGAATTTTATAGCAATGAGGAGAGGCTCGGGAAACTATCCATTAAGGAGGGCAACCTTTGCACTCTAAGTAAGAGGAAACAAGGACCCTGGCCAAAGGGACCCAGCCCTTGTGCTGGTGCTTTTCCCACAAGGCCACGCCCACCCAGCGTAGGCCACCCCCCCAACCCACTGAACTCACCCTTTCAAGACATGTGTACAAAGGCCCTGCCACCCATCCCAAAGGCGGGCACCCTCCCCACTGACCTGGCCTCATTAGAGCCCATCATAAGCCCCAGGCCATCTCTCACACTCTCTTCAGACCTCCTCCCTTTCTGCCTAAAATTTGGATAGAACGTTCTAAGCAGGCTTTCATAGTGCTCACAACAGAATGTTCTGAGAGGAGATGAGGCCAAAGGCCTTATATCTGTGGCTCAAGCTCTATCCTTTCAGGAAGGCCAGAGGCCATCATGTATTCCTCGGGGGACTGGATATGTTCCTCGGGGGATGTGTTCCTCAGGGGGCCCAGGTCTCTGTGCGTGCACACTATGGATGTGTATGAGCCACATGCAGGCCTGCCCTGGGCCCCAGCCGTGTGTGTGTGTGTGTGTGTGTGTGTGTGTGTGTGTGTGTGTGTGTGTGTGTAACTGTTTGCCACCTTAGAATTAGTCATATGGGGGCTTGAACATTCAGACTTGCTTATGCACAGAGGGATCTAATTGTGTGTGTACCTGTGTGAAAGTATTCTGATGTAAACTTGCCAGGTAACGGTGTATGCATGCAAATGTGGGCTTGGGTATGGAACTGTACGCACATACCTATAGGCCTATTGTGTGAGTGTGAGTGTGACTTTGAAAACTGCTCTGACTGCACATCAGCACATGTATTGGAATAGCAGTGGGTCAGTGTGTTTAAACCACAAATGTGTAGGCCGGTGCGCATACGTGTGATCCCAAGTGATTGTGTATACCCATGTGGTATATGCCTGGGCTGCTCTCGGTTCATGACTGGGTGTGCATGTGTGCACATGTGACAGGGTGTTGCCTTGAAAGCAGGAACCCATGCAAAACTGTGCATGAGATTTAACCAGTGCGTGTGTGTGTGTGTGATTTTTGATGTGGGGCAGATGTTCCTGGACAAATAAATGGATGTGTTCAGGCCTGTGACTGGGGGACAATAATTGTGTGTTGACAAACTCCAGCCACCCCTTAAGCCATGTCCAGTGAAAAGGCAATGTGTAAATGTGTTTGTTCAACACAAAGCAGAACAGCAACAAAATGCTAGGCCCTGCAGTGGCACCGCAAACTGAGGAAGTTTTTCCTCCTCTCCCTCTCTGCAGCGTCTCGGCCCCTCTCTGGCGTCGTTCCCTCACACCTAAGCCCAATGGTGTTTTGCAGTCTTTCAGCTGTTACCTCAGTCCCTCCTCGCCTCATTCCCGATTCACTCCGTTGCTATAGGTATGTTTGAAACCCCAGCGTGGTAGATTTTAATTAGTCTTCCTACAGATGGCCAATTAACATTCATTACTTTTGCCTTGAGCGATTAATTATGAGTTTGGATAGAAAAGGAGAGAAGAGGAGAGGAAGATGGGCAGGTGAATGAAAGGAGAAAAGAGAAGGGGGTTTGATTGGGAGTTTGGAATTTTTACACAGAGCAGGCTGGTGGGGGAGAGGGTGGGAAAGAGCCGTTTGAATCCCCTCACTCCCAGCGGCCTCCCTCGGCCCACAGCTGCTCCAGGCCCCTAATCGGCTTGGCTGGCCCAGCCCTCCAGGAAAATAGAGCTCACACCCTAGTTTGGGAGTCCTTAAGCTTTTGGTGTTCCCTGACCCCAGCCCTTTCATAATACTGGCCCTCTTGTTCCTTGTGCCAGAGCTGGGTGGGAACTGTGTCAGGAATTGTCCAAAATGCAGCAGATGACCCAGGAATGAAGCTCTGCGGATGTTCACTCATTCCTACAATTGTAGCAGCTTACTGGAGAGATGAGGAAACTGAGGCCCAGAGAGGAAATGACTTCCCCCGGCTCAGGCATCTCAGGAGAGTCCAGCTTTGTTGACCCATGGCCCAGTCTTCTTTCTGCTGCAACAAGGGTGGTTTATAAAGACTTTGTGCAACATTCAACATTAACGATCTGGTTTCAAACACAATTCATGTCCTTCAGTGCACACCAAACTGTCTAATGCTCATGTGATTTTCCAGCTCAATGAAAGACTCCCTGGGAGATGTTGCCGGGTCAGGAGCTGCATGTATATTCCTAATCCTGAAGTCATTCCAGAAAAGGAAGACAGATGCCTAAATGTAAATGGTGACCTTTTGGGTGGTGGGATTACAAGTGCTTTTTGTTTTCCTCTCTCAAATCATCTGTAATTTTTATTTCCTCTAGCACACATATATTACTCGAACAATATAATGTACATAAAGTATGACTACATACTACTTGAAGTTTTTTTGAAATATATTTTGTGTAAAGAAACAGAAAAGGAGTCCATATTAGTTTATGATTTTTCAAAAAAGACCATGAATATGTACAACGAAATTTTAACACTGGGTATCATACAATTCAGCCTGCCCAGATTCAAGTAGCAATTCTACCACCTACTTAAACAGTGTCCTCCTCTGTTAGGTTGGGTTGAAAGGAGTATCCATCTCACAGGGATGTGAGGATTACGTAAAATAATGCATGCAATATCTTAGAAAAGTGTCCTGCATGTAGAAAGAGCTCAATGAATGTCATCTATTGTTAATAATAATAACATTAAGATTTTTAAATAATGTTATCTGTGGTGGGATTTTGAGATATTTTTATTTAGCTCTTTTTGCTTTTCTGTATTCTGAAAATTTTCCATAGTGAACACGCATTACCTTGGTAATAAGACAGAGTAATTTGGAAGGGGAGGGGAAAGGAAGGAGGGAAGGAAAGAAGGAAGGAAGAAAGGAGGGAAAAAAGAAAGGAGGCAGGGAAGGAAGGAAGGGAGAAGGGTGGGAAGAAAGAACATGGAAGAGAGAGGGGAAGGAAGGGCAGTTGTATTTATTCTGCTCAAAGCAAATGCAGTTCTGCTTTTTAAAATTTCTATTAAATTCCTACCGTTTTACTCATCCTTGAAACAGTTGTGGCTACTACAATTGTATGGCCTATGTCCCCTGGAGGCCTTGCTCATACCATGACTAACATCCAGACCTCCAGGAAACTCCTTCCCTCTCCTCTAGTTGGCCGAGTCTTCCTCACCCTTTGCAAGCTCATCTTCCTAGGCCTGTCCCACTCCCCACTCTCCTACAGGTCGGTTCTGGAGTCGTGCGGTTTACTGTCCAGATGCCTGGTGAGCAGGGCTGGAGCCCGAGCTTCTCCCTCAGGGGCCCATGCTGACGTCTCTGCCTGCCTGCGCCCTTCTCCTGGCTGTGTCCCAGCACACCGTATCTGCTCACACTTCATCTCAATGTCCAGTCGCTTGTCCCAGTCCAGCTGACCTGCTACGTGCTATGCTCCATGAGAGCAGCAACCGTGCTCTGGCTTGCTCACTGCTGTGTCCTCAGCACCAAGCGCAATTCTTGACACACAGTAGGTGCTTGGTACATATCTGCTGAATGTCAGTGAAGTGCGTCATATAATCACACCATTCTATATATTTATAAAGGTCTTATAGAGAAGCAAAAGGTGAACATGTAGAACCATTTGTGAGCCTCAGACTTCTCTGATGAGAACTGGATGATCCAAGTGAATCAGATGTAGCACAGTCAGGGAAGGCTTCCTGGAAGAAGAGCAACAGCTACAGGAAGAGAGATGAGGCTCCCACTGCAGCAAGAGAAAGCTTGGCTTAGCACCTCCTGGCCTTTTTCATGGTTCATGTCTGTGCAACCAGAAATTACACTGACCCCAGTGTCAGGACTTGAGGTTGTTGTACCAGGTCAGAGCCTAGAGTCAGGCTTCCAGGCAAGAGGGGGCAGGTTCAGCAAGATGGAGGACTGAGCTGCAGGTGGCAACAGGGTGGGCAGGGCAGGGCAGACCCAGAGGTGCAGAAGAAGGAAAAAATCTGTGATCAATCCCTGGAGAAAGACGAGGGTCTCCAGAAGAGCTGCCAGCCAGCTCATTAGAATACCAACAGGCTCACCCTCAGCTTACTGAGACTCCTGGGCTTGCCACAGCTGAGCACTAATATGCTCATTAAGGGATGGTTGGCAGCAAGGTGCTGGGGCTGGGGCCTGGGCTGATATTGCAGGGTGGGGCAGAGACAGGGCTGTCCCCAGGTAGGCATGAGTTGGTTGACTGCAGCCTGGGAGAAGCATCCCTGTGCCTTTGTGGAGGCAGAAGGAGAATGAATAACTGAAACCAAAGGCTCTCTGGGCACAAAGAAGGAGGTGCTGGAAACCCAGACATGGATATGGGAGAAAGAAAGCTCCTCTAACTCTCCTTTCTTTTGGGGCGATGCTGGCCATGGAGCGAGGCAAAAAGGGGGTAAGGAGGGCCTGAATTTCTGGTGTTGGAACCAAGGGCAATGGCTGCCTTGCCCTTTTCATGCCATGGTCCTGGGGAGTCCTGGGTCCCTTCCACATGCCTTTCCTGAGTTATACAAACGCAAGTGAAGACAGGATGGCCTCTCTACAGGGGTCGCTGTCCTGTAGAGAGGACACCCTTTGATCTGAAGACTCCAAAGGGTAAGAAGGGTGGGGAGGGCTGCCCGGAAGAAGTGAGACTTGAACAGGTCTTTGCTGTTGAGCAGGTTGGCACTGGCAGGGAGAGGGAAGGCATGCCAGTTGGCAGAAACCTCTTGAGCAAAAGCACTGAGCGGGCAATGGGCATGGTGTGGGGACAGGGAGACCAGATAGCTGGGTGGCTAACAAGGAACGTGGTCTCTAACAAGGAAGGAGTGGGTGAGCCAGATGACAGATGTCTCTGAAGCACTGGGCTGAGGAACCCGTCTACATTACCAGGACCCTGTGCTCAATGTCAGGCTCCTGAGAGTTCTCACGTTCTTCCTCCAGGCCTCTCCCCAGCCACTGGTGGCCATCAGCCAGGGGATCCAGTCAATAGCCAAGAGTCCTGTGCTGTAGTGTCTTCCACACTCATCACAGCCTTCACCCAGCTGGATATCCTAACTGTCCTCTGATCCTAATTAGTCCACTTCCTAATGTGCCTGGAGAACATCTCCTGTAGAGGGACCTGAGAAAACAAAACATAAGGACTACTCTCAAAATCTTAAGAGCTGCTCAGGGGAGACAGACACGGGTAGAGCAGTTGCACGATGAAGGGTGTGCTCCTACAACAGGGCTTCAGGATGACGGGATGAGGATGGAAGCCAGGATGGCCTCTCTCCAGGAGCTGCTGTCCTGGGCTCACTCTGAGGTCCAGCCCTCAGGGGCTCCAGGCACTGTCCTGCCTCCCTGGTTTGACACACTCACTCTCTGCTCCTCTACCCATTACCAATGTCACTTCCCTTTGGGTCACTTTGCTCAAATGCCTGAGAGAGAACCTCATTGTTTGAGCATGGCCCCAAATCAAGTTCACAGGGACCACCTGATGCAATCAGCTGTGACCAGAAGGAAGGCCATGGGGTTCACCCAGGACCAATAGGGGGTGTGTGTAGGTGTGGACACAGCAGGCACCTGCACCAAAAATTTTTGCACATGTCTAGCTATTTCTTCATTTAATATACTGTCCCATGAAAAAGTGTTTCTGAAATTTCTTTTGCTGGTACTGGCTTTTGAAAAATACAAGTCTGGTAATAGGGCCACTATTTATTGGAAATGAACATTTATTCGAAATTGTTTTTCTGATGTAGTAGGGGAAAGTGTACTACCTGAATTACCATGAATATTTTTTTCCTTAAAAAAGTTTTTTCCTGTATCTTATGCCTTCACTCTGCTTACAAATGTTTTGAAAATTTGCCAGCCTTTCAGAGATGCATGAATAGTGTCATACAAAGAATTGACAGTGCTGAGATCACTTTGGAGTTCTTTCATATCCCGACAAACTTCATCACCATTAAATCCCCAAGACGTGCATGACAATGTGTGTATAAAGCTCTTGGCTCATCCTCCTTAAACGTTGTAGCAACACTATTAAATCTTCCACTTGTGTCAGCAGCTCCAGTATAGACAGGGCCATGCATTTTATTAAAATAAGCTTCCATGATAATCAGTAGTAAGAGCCTTGCAATGATCTTATCTGTACTCATGGTACCCATGGAAGTCTGCTTGATTAAGACGACCTCCAACATTTTCTGCAGGGACCTTGCACAGGTTGAGGGCTAGGCCTCATTACACCATCAGTTGTCTCATTGTATTTCAGTAATTTATGGGAACAATGCACATCTATATTATCTCATTAATAATCTAAGTGCTTCCTATGTGCCAGGCACTATTCTAAGTGTTTTACATGTTTATGCTCATTGAATCCTCCCAACAAACTGTAAGGTAGCTTCTATGACTTATTCCCATTTTTCAGATGGGAAATGCCACTGAACGGTTAAAAAACTTGCCCACATTTCACAACAACTTTGCACAATTTGTAGAAACCAGCTTAACTTAGATGCAAGTTCTCGTTATATTTCTTTTTGATTTCCAACTCAAAACACTTGCCTTTGTTCACAAATTAGAGCCCCTATACCAATGATAGACACAAGTTTCCTAGAAATAAAATATTTCCAACTTCAGATGCATCCTATTTTCTCATTAGGTTTCACTTAATAATAGTTTACAAAAGACAATGTCACCGAAAACTATATATTTACTACAGAACTATACCAATGATAAATGCATTTTATATTTTTTCTGATGTTCTGAAAATTTCCAGGAATTTTTCCAAGTTGGTATTGCTCTTTCATTCCTGAATTATTTTAGCAGAACAACTAGAACAGGTAACAGAATTGCATATTTTTTATAAGGCTCTGCTCTATCCATGAAAAATCTAACCATTGAGATGTTTTTAAAATGTGTTCATTGCCTTGAACTTTTTGTCCTTTAAAGGTAGTTGTGGGGTGATAAGGCCCATTACCTCCCTTCAAATTCCAAACTATGCAGAGAATTTTGGCTCGAAATGTGTCACTCNAAAAAAAAAAAAAAAGTTTTTTTTTTCCACTTTGAAACCTTTCGGGATTACTTATTGGCATAATTTCTCTGTTCTGTCCCAAATGGTTTTGAAATATTTATCACTTATCTAAGATGACAAAACATGAAGTATTGCTTCAACCTTTGATGGCAAAGAGAAAAATATCTACAGTTTCAATTAGAAGCTGCTCCTGAAGGGGGAAAAAATGACTGCAATTGCAAAATTTGCAAAAATTGCAAATTTGTTAAAATTTGTAAACAAAAGGTAAATTCAAATTTGGAAACCAAAGTCAGCCAAGACCTTGCTACACAGCCACCTGTGCATTTCAAGAATAGCTTGATACAACTTCCCATGTTTGAATAATCTGCAGAAGCCCCTCAATCACAACCAATAATCCAACATGTTTTCAACATCCTCAGAGCTTCCTGTATCTTATGCCTTCACTCTGCTTACAAATGTTTTGAAAATTTGCCAGCCTTTCAGAGATGCATGAATAGTGTCATACAAAGAATTGACAGTGCTGAGATCACTTTGGAGTTCTTTCATATCCCGACAAACCTCATCACCATTAAATCCCCAAGACGTGCATGACAATGTGTGTATAAAGCTCTTGGCTCATCCTCCTTAAACGTTGTAGCAACACTATTAAATCTTCCACTTGTGTCAGCAGCTCCAGTATAGACAGGGCCATGCATTTTATTAAAATAAGCTTCCATGATAATCAGTAGTAAGAGCCTTGCAATGATCTTATCTGTACTCATGGTACCCATGGAAGTCTGCTTGATTAAGACGACCTCCAACATTTTCTGCAGGGACCTTGCACAGGTTGAGGGCTAGGCCTCATTACACCATCAGTTGTCTCATTGTATTTCAGTAATTTATGGGAACAATGCACATCTATATTATCTCATTAATAATCTAAGTGCTTCCTATGTGCCAGGCACTATTCTAAGTGTTTTACATGTTTATGCTCATTGAATCCTCCCAACAAACTGTAAGGTAGCTTCTATGACTTATTCCCATTTTTCAGATGGGAAATGCCACTGAACGGTTAAAAAACTTGCCCACATTTCACAACAACTTTGCACAATTTGTAGAAACCAGCTTAACTTAGATGCAAGTTCTCGTTATATTTCTTTTTGATTTCCAACTCAAAACACTTGCCTTTGTTCACAAATTAGAGCCCCTATACCAATGATAGACACAAGTTTCCTAGAAATAAAATATTTCCAACTTCAGATGCATCCTATTTTCTCATTAGGTTTCACTTAATAATAGTTTACAAAAGACAATGTCACCGAAAACTATATATTTACTACAGAACTATACCAATGATAAATGCATTTTATATTTTTTCTGATGTTCTGAAAATTTCCAGGAATTTTTCCAAGTTGGNTCTTTTTTTTGTTAGCCGTGCTAGTGGTTTGTCGATTTTATTTATCTTTTCAGAAAACCAAATTTTTTTTTCCGTTAAATTTTTATTTTGTCAATATACAATGTATATGATTATTATGGTCCATCACCGACACCTCCCTCCCTCCTCCCTCTCTCCCCTCCTCCCCCAGAATGTCCTTTCCGTTTGCTTGTTGTAACAACTTCAAAAAAGTATAGCTGTTATATCTTCTTCCCCACCCCCCACGGTTTTTTTTTTGTGTGTATGTGGGTGAATTAATTTGTTTATTTTTTAGCTCCCACCAATGAGTGAGAACATGTGGAATTTCTTTTTTTGAGTGAGAACATCTGGTATTTCATTTTCTCTGCCTGAATCGTTTCACTCAATATTATTCTCTCAAGGTCCATCCATGTTGTTGC
>NW_007728986.1:223170-234908 GCF_000696425.1 Galeopterus variegatus | reverse complement strand
TTGTGGGGTGATAAGGCCCATTACCTCCCTTCAAATTCCAAACTATGCACAGAATTTTGGCTCGAAATGTGTCACTCTCCGTACCCACCCTTATGTCAATCCTGATTTACTCTTGATAATGAAATATTTGATTACTCTTCACTACTACTATTGGCATCATAATTTGAGGGTAAACTCTTGGAAATTTTTGTGAAAAACAGAAACTCAAACTTTTGTTTTGACATCACTTTCTAGATTCCTGTGATTGAAGTATTTATTTAGAATTGCTCAGCGATTGTGTTCCATCTACAAGAAGAGAATGCCAATGACAGATTCTCTAACACTTCTTGTTAAGACACTTTCCATGTTTTCTCAGTTATTTTCTAACCAGATTAATGTCCCAAAGCAGGGTTCTTGCAGCCTAGTGGCATACTCCTGCGATAGCCTAGAAACCATGTATTTAAGGTTTTTCCACTGACTACTGCTTTTCTTAAGAAAGTGTTTTATTGCTATTTATCTTTCATCCTAGTTTTTCCATTCTACTTTTTTTCCTCTTTTACTAATTTGGAAGTAATCCTCCATTTCTATTCCTTTGATGATTGTCCTAGACATTTTATCAGTCATATTTAACTTCCCAAAATCTAACATTAGTCACTGTCTTTACCCTCCACAAAATATATGATCCAAATACACTTTATCTTTAATCACCATCCCCCAAACTTACGTGCTGCTGTTGTTCAATATTTAATTCTATATTTTTAGTCCCACAAACTGTACAAGAACAGTATAGTTTTATATGGTCAATATTTATTTATATTGACTTTACTCATCCCTCATCCTTTCATCTCAGACTTTTATTCTGCAGTAATTTTCCTTCTGCCTGAAATTCTGTTAGTGATGGTTGGTTGGTAAAACTTTATTTCTGATTTGTCTGAAAAATGTCTTTATTTCACCCTTGTGCTTGAAAGACAGTTTTTACTAGAAATGCAGTTCTCGATCATAAGTTATTTAGTCTCAGCACTTTGAAGACACATCCCACTGTCTCCTGGCATCCACTGCTGAGAGTCAGTTGTCAACCCAATTGTCATCATTTTCTTTCTTTCTTTTTTTTTTAAAAGATGACCGGTAAGGGGATCTCAACCCTTGACTTGGTGTTGTCAGCACCACACTCACCCAGTGAGCAAACCGGCCATCCTTATATAGGATCCGAACCCGGGGCCTTGGTGTTATCAGCACCGCACTCTACCGAGTGAGCCACAGGCCGGCCCCACCAATTGTCATCACTTTCTAATAATCCATCTTTTCTCTCTGGCTACTTTTTAAGACCTCTTTTCCTTAGGTGTTCTGCAATTACATTGTCTATGTGTAGATTTATTTATCTTGTTGGAATAGAATGGGTTTTCCTATTCCAAGGATTGGTGTCATTCATTAATTTTGGAAAATTCTTAGCCATTAGCCCTTCAAATGAAGCCTCTCCTCCATCACCTCTATTCTCTACTTCTAGAATCTTGATTAGATTTACAATAATCCTTTAGTGACTCTGTATGTCTTGACCTGTCAATGTATTTTGCAGCTTTGCCTCTCTCTGGGCTGCATTTCTTCAGCTCTTCAGATTTCTAGTTCATGAATTCTCTCTTCTGCTATGTCTAATCTGTTAATTTCTTATTGAGTTTCTAATTTCAGTGATTATAATTTTTATTTCTCTTTTACACTTTTGCAAATTGGCTGGGTCATTCTTGTGTATATTAATGAGGTATTATTTAAATACTCTAAAATGCATAAATCTTAAGTGTATATCTTGATGAATTTTCTCCCAAGTGTACATCCACGTAAACACCACCCAGATTAAATTATAGAACATTTCCAGGCCTCAGAAAGTTCTACTATGCCACTTTCCAGTCAATAATCCCTCAGAGGTAAGCACTATTCTGACTTCTATCAACATAGATTAATTTTGCCTGTTCTATGGTACCACATAAACAGAATCTTACAGCATGTACTTTTTTCAGTCTGGCTTCTTTTACCCAGTAACACATCTGAAATTTTATCCATGTTGCTGCGTGCATCAATAGTTCTTTTTTTTTTTAAATGGCATTTCTTTGTATGAATCTAACAATTTATTCACGTTGCTGTTTATGAGCATGTGGATTGTTTCAAGTTTGGGGCCATCATGAATAAAGACTTTCTATGACATAAGCACTCTCTTCTCTTCGGTGTATATCTAAGAGTAGAATGGCCAAATGGGTATATGTTTAACTTTATTTAAAGCTGCCAAGAAATTTTCTGGAGTTGTACAATTTTATACTGTTATGCAGGTATCTTTTAGTTTCTTTTCAATACCCTTTTATTTTTTGACATATTAAATATAATTATCTGATATTCTATATCTGATAATCTATATACATGATCTTTTTGCAAATCTGATTCTACAGTTATGGTTTCTGCTGACTCTGTCTCAGACCAGCATTTCTTGGCTAATAATAACAGTGCTGGCTACTATTCATTGATTTTTTTTTTTTTTTTTTTTTTTTGTCTTTTTACGTGACCGGTAAGGGGATTGCAACCCTTGGTGTGGTGTCACCCACACCACGCTCAGCCAGTGAGCACACCAGCCATTCCTATATAGGATCTGAACCCACGGCGGGAGCATTGCTGCACTCCCAGCGCCGCACTCTCCCGAGTGCGCCACGGGCTTGGCCCTATTTTGTGATTTTTGATTGTGAGTTTATCTTTTTTTTTTTTTTTTGGAACTTTATCTGCGGAATTATTTGAAGTTTGGCTTTCAAATGTATTCCTCTACAGAAGAAGAATACACTTGTTTGCTTCTGCTTGGGGCTACTAAATTTTCAGCTTGGAATCTTTCAGGACTTCCTGAAATTTTTTGGTCCCAAATCCAAGTGAGAGTGGAACTATGGTTAGAAACTCTTACAAAAACATGTTTTCTTTTTTTCCCTGCTTCTCCACAGAGCCAAAGCTGAGCCAGGCACATATGCCCACCACCTCCCTTTGTACAGTAGAATTTTTTCTCATTCACTCAGTAAAAATGTCACCTTTCAGAGACCTCTGATCTGACTTACTGCCTTGGATAAGTCCCAAGCTGTGTCCTCTATCCCTCTCTCTTGTGGCCCTTTAAAGCCCAAGCTCTGGACCACCAGGGAATTGTTGGAGTTCCAACAAAACTCTAGCTGTAGAACTCACTTCATTGTCTCAATTCAAACTTTCCATAATCTCTGGGCGATTGAGAATTTTTCCTTACCTTTATGCTTGTTCAGTCATCATTCAAAAAGATGTTTTTAAGACCAGCAAAGGGTTAATAACTGAAGTTGAGTGGTAATTTTATTGGGATTTGTTATGCTTTTCTCTCTAAAAAATTTGTTTGAAATTTCACATAAGAAGAAGTTTTTGTTTTTAAAAAGAATTTCCCATAGAGATTCATAGTAAGATATTTAGTGGTGAAATATTATGATGGCTATCATTTACTTTAAAATATGTCAGAGAAAAAAGGATGAGGCAAAATGAAAAAATGTTAATAATGGTAAAATCTAGATGACAGGGTATGTGGGTGTTTATTATAAAATTTTTATAATAAAAAGTCAAAGTAAAATAAAACAGATTCTTAGATGTTCTGTACTGGGAAGGTTCTCTGGACATCTTATCTATAATATTATTAGAAACAAATTTGACATCATATTCAGATGATTGCATTTATGAAGAAAGAATCTACAAGTGACCTTGGCCAAATCATTCAGCAACCAAAGAAGAATAAGAAATATGTGCTTGAAGTAACGCAAAGCTGTTCAGATCTCAATATGAACAAACCAATTTGTGTGAGTGGGCAGGTGAGCAGGTCGGCAGGCTGCCAGCATGAGGATCCAGACCCATGACCTTGGGATTATAAGGCTGCCTGCTAACCAATTGAGCCAACCGAAGTGTCTTGATATTGAACTATTCCAAAAGGCCATGTTTTTGTTTTTTTTTTTTTTCATTGTGTGACCCAGAAGTCTGCTGGTTGATAGTCCCATCCATGTAAAAGTAGTAAGATCTTTCCTAGATCTAGCCCCTCTAGTCTTAGGGAGGGGAAATTGTCTCAAAGTTCCAGCCCAAATCTCACCTTGCTTTCTAAGTCTTCCCATTTCAGCCCTTTCTGCTGCCCCACAGGATGCCCCGAGTCAGCATGTCCATTATAAAACTCCCAGGGGCTGGCCATGCCTGGAGCCCCACTGGGCCGATCTATCACTACATAATTATCTGATGTGAGTACATTTCCCAAAGTCTAGAAATTCCTTCTGGACTGAAAACCTTGGTGGGCATTCAGCAGAATAGCTCAGGATGGGCTTTGGCAATTCAGGTCAAGATGCCCTCTACCAGAGGGAGATGAAGATACAGGCCTCCCTTGTCCCTCATTTTCCAGTTCTGTGGAGAACTATTTGAATAAGAATGAATACATACATACTTCCAAGAAAGAGCCCTAATTTTCAGGGACAGAGGAGCCTAGGCCCATATGTTGAAAAGAAGCATTTCCTGAAGTTAATCTGCAAAGATAACATGCTGTTATAGAGAAGACATTTAAATTGTTATGCAGAACACTTGAGCTTGGAATCTCTAATAGACTACATTTAAGAATCAAGACTTCGGTTTGTCTTTGCAAGAACAAGGTATATACTGAAGTGGTCTTCCCAGAAAAAAGGGACATTTGCTCCAATTTCACCTGTCTTATAATTCAGAGATACACTGGACACTGAATTTATAGTTCTTCCCACCCAAGAGCTTAGCCAGTTATTGGGCAGTCTCCAAGTTCAAAGTGTCTGGGTTTCCTTTCCTGGCAGTCAGAACTTCTGCAGGAGGAATCTTCTTCCATGATGAAGCCTAGAATGGGAAGCCCACCCTTAGGGTCAGGCAAGAATTCCAGCTCTCCTGTGAGGTGTGGACAGCCCAAAGGGCATGGGCTGTCTCTTCTTTATGTTCTATTTTAATAAAAACTTGCATTTTTTACACTGTCTCAAAACAAACATAACTTTGTACTATATTTCTCAGATTCACGTGTTCAGTCAACAAATCCTTAATGAGCATCTAATGCATGTCAGGTGAGTGCTGAGTGTTGGAAACACAGCAGTGAACAAAATGCACAAAATTTTCATGAAATTGGCATTCTAAACAGTTGACTGCATACACTCTTGACAATTTTCCTCCTCTCAGAAGTTGGACTGACACATGTTCTGGAGCAATATTTTTGAGCAAGGCTTGGAGGGAAAGTGTACAGGTCATTCATGGAGAGGAACTGAAGGCAAGGAATCCCTGGATGAATGCTCTGGCTCATGGTGCTATTGCCACAGTGTGGGCTCCCCATGGGTGAGCAGAGGACATGAGGCTAGAAAGGTATGGGATTGCTTACAGAGATCCTCGAATGCCAAACTAAGGCATTTGAACTTTACTGGAAACAGCGACACTAATAGTTAATGCTTATTTAGTGCTTACTCTATGCTAAAAGCTATACATGAATTACCTCATTCTAATTCTCTCAACAACTCTCCTGAGTAGGTATTATTATCTCTGCATTGCAGATAAAAAACTGTCACAGAGAGGTAAAAAAACTGCCTTGGATCTCAGAGCTGTTTGAAAAAATTTTATCAAGTGCATTAGTCTGTTTCTGTTGCTTATAACAGAATACCTAAAACTGGGTAATTTATAAAGGAATGAAATTTATTTCATACACTCACAGAGGCTGGCAAGTCCAAAGCCCAGAGAACACATCTGGCAAGGATTTTTTCTTGGTAGCGACTCTCCGCAGCAGTGCAGGGTATCACATGGCGAGAGAACAGCCTGAGCAAGAAAGCTAACCTTCTCAGTCACTCTCCTTATAAAGCCATCAGAACCATGCCCATGACATCAATTTACAAGAGCATAGTGCTCATGACCCAATCACCTCTCAAAAGCCCCACCTTTCAAATACCATAATTGGATTTGCCACCCTCTTAACACCCAATGGAGATCGAGTTTACAATACATGAACTTTGAAGAGACACATTTAACCCACAGCAACAGGATAATTTTGTGTTGTAGAAATCTGGTGGCCACGTGTAAGATGAAGTGTAGAGAGGAGAGACAAATGGTTATTGTAACAGAATCACTGGGAAAGGTAACAAGAGCCCAAGTCAAGCCAGTGGCAGTGGAAATGGAAAGAAAGGAATGGATGCAAACACTGACTGGATGTGCAGGATAGTGACTGAGAGAAAAGGGATATCACAGATGACTCTTCACTGCTGAGCCAGGGTGTTCTGCAGAAAGGTGAGGCCATTATCAGAAGAGGGAAGTCATGGAGAAGCACGGATTTGGAGGGGAAGATGTCAAGCTCAGTTCTGGGATATGGTGAGTGTCTAAAGGGCTTGTAGGACCCCCAAGAAAGCATCTCACAAGTGTTCGAAAATTAGTACTTAATCTGGGGAAAAATATAGGGTTGGCATTAGAAATCCATAAGGGGTCTGCATCAAGGTATTGAATGAAGCTGTGGGAGTAAATAATGACAGACAGATGGATAGATAGACAGACAGACAGACAGAATGATTAAGTAGAATAAGGGGAGAGCTAAGAACAAGGATGCCTTAGTGGATGCCCACAGTCAGGAGAAGAAGGCGGAGTCCATGAGGGAGCAATCCCCAGAGGCAGCAGATCCAGGCATAGACCTTGTCCAGAAAAATGAAGGGAAGAGAGTTTCCAGAAGAAAAAGAAGTTGAAGGTACTCAAATGCTAAAAAGCCCATGGACAACTATGACTAAAAAAGACTCAGATTTGGAAATGAGTCCTGATCAATGTTTCAGAGAATGAAGAGAAATTCCTAAACTCTACTTGGAAGAGAATAAATGGGGACAACATTTCCAGAGGCCAAATTGGTGATATGGATAAAAAGAATTAAAATATTGCATATATGGAAATTACATTTCGAGAAATTACACTTCTGGAAATGTTTATAGAAAGGAAACATAGACATGTTGTACAACACAGCTAAGGGGCTATTTGTCAAAATTTTGTTTAAAACAGTGAAAATTTGTAAACAGCATAAATGTCCAACAATAGAGGATATTTAATGAGAGGCAAAGATGCTTGTGATTAATTGTAAAGATAAAGAAGCAGGTAACAAAACTATGTACAGTATGATCCCATTTTTTTTTAAGGGAGGCACATATAGAAAGAACTGGAAAAATATGCTGCAAGAATTTCATGAAGGTTGTTTCTGGGTAGTAGGAATGGATAATTATAAAACCTCTTTTTCCCTTTCCCCATGCCTTTTCACTCTCCCCCTATTTTGGATTATCTGTATTTTCTGTAGCAACTGTGTCTAGTAGAAATATAATGTGAGATGCCTATGTAATTTTAAATGTTCTAGTAGCCACATTAAAAAGTAAAAAGAAACAGGTAAAAATAATCTTAATTATACAGTTTATTTCATGGAATATATCCATTATAAATGTAACCAATACAGAAAACATTAATAAGCTATTGTACATTCTTTTTTAAAAATCTATGACACTTTATTGCTAAATGCAGCATGTATTTACATTTACAGAGCATCTCAGTTTGGGCTCTCCACATTTCAAGTGCCCAATAACCACATGTGGCTCTTGGTTTCCATACTGGACAGAACAACTCTATAAAATAGTAGCTGTGAACATTTAACCACAGCTTACTATGTGCCAGTCACTGCTCTAAGTCCATCGAGTGGGGAGATCATACCTCATTCAATCTTGCAATAACTCCATGAGTTTGTTGTGCTTCTTATTATATCCATAAGCATATGTGGCTCTTGCGATAACACCATAATGAAGGTTTTGTAGGTTTTGCAAAGCCATTTTGCCATTGTGATGGAGATAGAAGTCTGACTGCAAAGGCTTGAATGAAGGGGAAGTGGGAGAGTTGGAGAGAAACCAAACATAATTCAGGAAGTTTGGTGGTGAAGAAGAAAAGTAAACAGGGTAACAGAAACATAAGGATGGAAAAATTTTGCAGAGACATGAAGAGGAAGGTAGGTTGAAGAGGAAAGAGGGAGATGAGATGTGAAAGGGAGATGGTTGCGGATGTTGTTGGACCAAGCTCCTGGCAAGAGTCAGGTCTCTGTTGGGGAAACTACCTGGCCTGTGCTGGGGTCCATGATGTACACCACAGCTTCCCAGCTGGAGGGAGGTAGGAGCCATGGCCTAGTGAGGGAGACAGTCAGGGACATACACGACTCTGCAGTGCAGGTGAATTCTATGACAGAGTGATGATGGTAGTGGTGGGGCTTCACAGGGAGTTGTTGAACTGAGTTGTGAAGAATGAAGTTAGCCAGCGAAGAAGCAAAAGGAAAAGGATACAGACTTGAGAAGAAATTTAGTGCAAGACTGAGGGACTGGTTGGATGCAGAGGATGAGAGTGAGGATTTGAGCACGACTCCCAAGCTTCCTGCATGGGCAAAGCCAAAGATAATAACTTTTACCGAGTGCTTCTTTGGAGTCAGCCATTGGTTCTGTGCACCACAAGTGTTATCTCACGTAATTCTCACAAAGTTTCATACAATGCTTGCCATTTCACAGATGTGCAAGCTGAGGCCAGATAATTGGCCCTAGGTCTCACCACTAATAAGTGGAAGAGTAAGGATTTAAGCCCAGGTTATTCCAGAGATGGAGAGATGGGGGAGAAAAGCTGTTGTGGGGCCAGAGCCAGAATGGTGGTCCAGGTTGTATCAGCCCAGTAGGCATCAGGCTCTTCTGCAGAAAGTGGGGCACTGGGTTGCAGGAGATGGGAACTCCAGAAAGGGGGATTGGACAGGTGCAGAGTGAAAGGTAAGCAGCCCACAGATGTGTGGGGTGTAGGGTACTCCCGTGTTAGGGAGGCATGATCAGCCTCCAGTCTCTGGCAGACCTTAGCAGCCTGGGTGGGAGGAAAGGAATGGAGGAGAGGAAGGGTAGGGGAACAGAAGGTAGAGGAGGGGCAGCAGGTTTTGGTGGGCAGCTGTACAATGGTGAAGAGAGGAGGTACTTGTGTAGAAGATCAGCTGTGGGAGGTGGTGATACAGCGAGAGGTGTGAGAGCTTGGGAGTCACAGGACAGAGAAGATGGCACAGGAGGAGACTGGGGTGGAGGTGGGGGCATTGATGCTTAATTCAGAATACAGTGGCAGGCTTAGAGACCCCCTGAGCTTGACAAATTCTTCTCTTAACTCACTGCAGGGGAAGCGACTAGAGGGAAGAGGCCCTGAGGTCATCGGAAATAGAGGAAACCAGGCAAGGGATAAATATCTGCATAGTGAGAGAAGGACAGAAAGGAAATTACAAAATTACAGGATGGGAAAGCGAGAGAAAGGGGTGTTGGGAGACGAAAAGTGGAGGGAGGATGAAAGCAGAACTCCTGTCACCCAGGGCACGCCAGCACCCCATCCCCATCCCGGTGGACGCAGGACTGGGGAGAGCCAGCTGCAGCAGCCCGGCTGGGGGTAGAATGGGGGTGGAACCTGGGCCAGGCCAGGACCCCTGGGCTGGGGTCTGTTTCTTCATCTGTAGAATGGGGTTAACAACAGACAACAGGATGTCAAAATATTTTGAAAGCACGACCACAAGGGAAGGTGTTATTATAAAGGTCTATTGATTTAGCTACGATCATGTATACCCAGAGCCAGAGTAGACGCACGTCTGGGAATGGTCCGGTAATGCTCCCGCACAGTCCAAGTTCCTCTACCTGCCGATGTAACAACTTTGCGTCACTGCCCATCTTGCTATGAGGCTAGGAGCTGGGCGCCTGCGGCCGGATGGATGGCATTCAGCCCGGGCTAGGAGCGCGAGGCCTTTGGACCAGGTTAAACTGGCTCCTGTCTTCTCCCTCGCAGCTTCCAGCACTTCTTCTGCCGCAGCGGAGGACAGGCCCAGGCAGTTTATTGAGCTGAACCTGGGTCCCTGAGGGGACCTTGCTCCAACAAAATTCCCTGTCATCTCCTTCCGTATGGAACGAAAATCTCGTTCTGTGCCTCTGCCCAGCTCCGCCCCTCCCCCCGCCCCCTTAATGACATGGTCTGGTCGGGTCCTTGTCCCCACTCAGCGGCGCTTCCCCTTTTCCAAGAGTGAGGGTGGGGGAAAGGAGGAGGGAGAAGAAATAAGGGGAAGAAAAGTCGGCGGGGGTGGGGGGCGGAGAGGGGGAGAAAACGGGGAGGCAGGAGAGGGGGAAAGAAAGCCTGAGACAGAAATGAGAGAGACGGAGAGACCATCAGAGAGAACCGGAAAGATCGCGAAAGGCCAGCCAGAGGCACAGGCGCTCGCCACGGATTCGGTAACGATTCCTTCCCAAGGCGTTTTTGGGGCGCCTCCGCGGTGTCTGGCCCCGGGTTGCCCGGGACGCTCAGGGCTGCAGGGTGCGGTCGCCTCGCCTCCCCCGTCTCGTCGTCCCCTCCCCACCAAGCCCAAGGGGGCCGGAACGGCGTCGGCGCGCGGGGGCTTTTCGGAGCAGTGGAGTGGAAAATAGACTTTAACCCGCTTTGTGGCGGCAAGGGCGCCCGGAGCGCTCTCCCGGACCACGGCTCCCGGCGCTCAGGAGGGCCGCTGCCAAGACCCGGCCTGGAGTCCCCGCAGAGGTGCTCAGGGCGCGGACCCCCGGCCTCGGGGCGCCGGCAGGCCCAGCCCGGCTCTGGCCACGAGGATTGACCCCGCAGCGGCGAGCAAGCGGAACTCGCCGCGGTGCGCTGGCAGGGTCCGGGTCTCAGCCTCCCCAACACCGCCCAGCGCCCTCCTAGGCCTCGGCGCGGTGTTTTTCTGCGGCCCGGATAGGCCCGAGCGGAAAAGTTAGTGGGGTACGGGTTCTCATTGCCAACCGCTCGCTCTCCCCCGGGGAATTAGTGCTCGAAATGGAAACTGGACGGACCGGAGTCGTCCCCTGCTACGCGGCCGCGGGTGGAAGGTGAAGGTCGCGGGAGGTCAGGCTGCGCCGCATTCTCGGAACGCCCGGCTTGTCCTCTCGGGGACCGGCTCGGCCTGCTCAGCCAGCTCCAACTTAAGGCACAATGTCCCCAAGGCCCTGGCTTGGGCCGTCCCGCGAACGCCCGAGCCCCACGACCAGAGAAGACGAGGAAGGCAGGTCGCCGTGTTCTGAAGCTCGCCGTCCAGGTCTGCGCCCGCAGCTGCGCCGTGGCTGGGCAGAACCCAGCCCTGTGAACTGCGGCTTGAGCTGCGGGGTGACCGCTCCAGCGTTCTCCCGCGTTGCGCCTCGCCTGGCCCCTTGTGCAAAGAATGGGCGTTCCTTTTCCAGAGCTGTCCCCTATGAGACCCAGAAAACGCGACACTTCAGGAACAAGGCTGCGGCTTTAGACCGCGGCCCAGGAAATGGAACGTGGGTGAGCGGGAGGGTCGGAGGCCAGGGGAGCAGGGAGCTGGTGCTAGGGAGAACCTATTTGTTGGACCCCCGAACACCCGCCATCCGATCGAATCCAAGTTTTCTAAGAACTGAAACGACATCCCGGGACGAATGGGAGAGGGTTCAGCTGAGTTACACGCCAGGGAGGAGGGCTGGAGTTTCTCCCCAAGCCCGCCTCTTCGGACGCCTTCTGCTCCAGCGCGTGCTGAGACGGCTGCAGCGGCCGCCAGACTCAGCTAAAGGGTGGAGTCTAGAGGAGAAGCCCGAGGCGAGAGGTGGAAGAGGCCTAGATCGCCCCGCGACTGCTCCAGTCCGGCTTTTGCCTCCGACCGTGGGCTCCATCCCCACCCGCCGTCCCTCGCCCCGCCCCCCCCCCCCCCCCCCCCGCCCCCC
>NW_007728986.1:202410-222199 GCF_000696425.1 Galeopterus variegatus | reverse complement strand
CGGCTTCCCCGCCGCAGCCGCCGCGAGCGCGGGCCGCTCGCTCTACGGTGGGCCCGAGCTCGTGTTCCCCGAGGCCATGAACCACCCCGCGCTGACCGTGCACCCGGCGCACCAGCTGGGGGCCTCCCCGCTGCAGACCCCGCACTCCTTCTTCGGCGCCCAGCACCGGGACCCTCTCCACTTCTACCCCTGGGTCCTGCGAAACCGCTTCTTCGGCCACCGCTTCCAGGGTGAGTGCCCACGCTGTGACCGCCAAGGCGGCCGGCCGGCGCCCGCGCTGCGGAGACGCGGGGGTGGCTGGGGGCGCGCGGGGCTGTTCAGAAGTTGTTACCGAGGAGGTTGCGGGTCCACAGAGGTCGATTCCCATGCCGGGAAAAACGGCTCCGGGTCTACCCGCGCCTCTGCCGCGTTGCTCTCCCTCCCGGAGAGTCAGGTTGGGACCTCCAGGCTTTCCCAGGAATGATGCCGGTCCGGACGCCAAGCCCTGGCTCATCCTTGGAGCCTCTCCCGGCCGTCCCCATGGTCTGTCCTATTATCCATCTCGGCTGAGCCAGTCTCAGCCCAAGCCCAGAAAGCGCAGCGCCCGCCGCCCGCCCGCCGCCCCGGCTTGACCTGGGACCGTACTACCCTCGCACGTCCATCACCAACTCCCAGGGATCTGCACTCGCTGGCGCGGGCAGGCGGGGGAAAGTCCATCCGCGTGCCCCGGCTCTGTGGGAAGCAGGGGCAGTAGGGAGGGCGAAGCGGAGAGTTAATGTTCAGTGTGCAGTGCTCTGCAGTCTAGGGATGTTTCTCCGCAACCTCGGCCGGACTTCCCAAGTCACACGTGCCTCTCTGAGGAGGTTCGCAATAAACAAACTGGCTTCCTCCGCCGCTGGCAGCCTCCGGGAGCCCTCCCGGCTACTGCGGAACCGAAGGCAGTATTTCCAGACAGGGGGCGGGGGCAGGGGGCTTTCGAGATTGCAGCCAGTCTGAGCCTCCTTTTCTGCACCGAGCAATCAGTTTGCTAATGAAGATGTCCCACTGGACACACACACACACACACACACACACACACACACACGTTTCAAATACTTGACTTTTCCAAAGAAAAGAGAGTTGCGTTTGTTGGAGTTCATTTTCTTCCTTGAATTTGTTGGAGTTTGTTTTTCTTTTCTTTCTTTCTTTCTTATCTTTAAAAGAATGGCCTTGATTTATGCAGAAATTGCTTAGTTTCCAGTTTTATTTTGTTAGTGTAGACCAGACCCCAGCCTGTGAGCTTCCATGGCTCAGAGCTAGGTAACCCTGCTTTTAGTGAAACAAATGAAAGGATATGCCTGGAGCTTCCGGCTCCTAGAGCTAATCTGACGACAAGCCAGGTCTACACAAAGTAAATTTGATGATTAGTCCAATTATTTGATACTAAAAGAAAAATGTTGAAGCTTTGGGTATGGCTGCTTGACTGTTTCACAGAAAACCGCTTTTCCGGGTCCCGATTTGCCAGACAGTTTTCTCAGTCCCACCTGGGCAATAGATATTGACCCGGCAGATCCCACAAAACCAGAGAATGTAATTATTTGAACAAGAATTTTTGTGGGCAGACTTACCTCCTCTGGGGATTTCAAAGACTTTCCCAAATCCAAATGTAAAAATAAATAAATAAATAAATAAATAAAAAGAAGAAGAAGAAGAAAGAAAGAAAAAAAGAAAAAAAAACCCTACGATGTCAGCCGTTTGGGGCAAGAATTCCTGTCACTTAAAATCAATGTTTACTGACAAAATGAGGTTTTATTCAAGATTGAGCAGACTGCCCCGGTCCTCCGTGGGCTCGATCCTCAGCCTGAGTTTTGCAGCCTGGAGCCCACTGGCCGAGTTGGAGTTGCGGCGGTTTGCGAGCCCGCCGGCCGGGGCGGCGGAGGGGCCCGCGGGTAGGGAGATAGTAGGAGGGAAAGGGACTCAGGGAAAGGAAAAGAGGAGAGGGCAGGGCCGGTCCCAAGTCCTGTGGCCTCCAGCGGCGTGGCTTGTCCGGAGGCGGCCTCCCGGACGGCGCCCTCGGCTTCGGATCCGGCGCCCCGTGCTCTCCGCGCGGTCTTTCGCGCCTCCGGCTTCTCCCGCGCAGGCCGAGGGCGCCTCGAGAGAGAGATCAAGCTCCGGCTCTGAGCATCCCCAGGCAGGCGAGGCCGCGTAAATCCTCCGCAAAACCCTCTCGGAAATTGCCGCCTCTGCCAGAGCAATCGGGCTCAGCGGGTACGTTGTCGAATGGCACAAACGGTTGGATTTTTCTCTCAAGAACCGTGTCTGGATGCGGAGATGGAGCCACGTGTGGCCGCATTTTCGAACACAGAAATCCACTGGGCACGGAAGGACTTTTCGAACTCTGAGATGCTGCAGATTTGGGGCCCCGGGAGACCAACGCGCGCCTGGGCGACTCTGCGCCCTCCGGTCCCGGCCTGGCCTCGGGGCTGGGAGTCGAGCCGTCCCCGGTCCTCCGGCGCCGCGTTTTCTAGAGAACCGGGTCTCTCTGATGCTCATTTCAGCCCGGTTTTAATGCAAGAAACGAAACCCTACACGAACGAACGAAAAAGGAGCGTGTCAGCGCTGTGTGCGCAGCGCTCTCGGGCGGCGCGGTCCCGGCGCGCGGAGCAGCGGCTTCTCCGCTAAGCGAGGCGGTGGAAGAGGAAAAGCGAACGCAGAATGGCCGGGACCCCGAAGCCCGGGCCCGCTTGCGAGGCCCAAAGGGGAGGGGCCGGCGAAGACAGGGCCGAATTTCGGCGCTACTTCCCAGAGATCAAGAAGTTTCCGGGCCTGGGAGCCGTGCCTGGAGGGGGCTGTGGGTGACCCAGACCTCCGGGACCAGCGATGGTAAATGGGCCGGTGCTTCAAAGGGCGCCTTTGTTCCGGCAGGAGAAGGAGGAATGGGGTTATCTTCGCTGCTTGGCCTGCCTCTCCCTTTCCTAGCTCCAGACCCCGCCGCCTCGCCATCCGGCTCTGAGCCCCTGGCCGGCCGAGGCCTTTCCAGCCGGGCCGACAGCTCGAGCCCAGGGTGCTTCCGATCCGTAGCCCCCTCCTGCAGCCGCCCCATTCCTGAGAGTCTCTATTGCTAGTTTCCAGCCATTGCCTTGAAGAGGCCCGCAGAGAGAGGCTGTAGGAAAGCTGGAGGGGGTTGGGGGGCGGGGAGTGTTCAGTTCCCAGCTCCAGGGAAGGCTCTGACAGTCCCTTTCCACTTTCCCACCTGTCCTAGTCTGAAACTGACAACCCGTTCTCACAGCCGGGACCTACTTCATCCAAACACGCTGCACCTCAGCCCCAAGCTTGTTTTGCTTTCCTGGTCTAGTCAAAGGAAACGGAAGACGTGGTGTGGATGGTTAGGGCCTCCCTACAGGTCATAATGAGAGGAGTCCAGGTACATAGGCATCTAAGGGACCAGCCTGTCCTTACAGAAACGTGTAGCAATTGATCAGTTTCTCAGCGTGTTTAGTTTTGTACTCAGCATCCTCTTTACAGGGAAAAGCCCTGCTTCTTTTAAAATCAAATAACCTGTCATCACTTAGCAGCATCTTGAATAATTTTCCAGCCTACTGCTTCTTCTTGGTTGGGTTAGAACCTCTGTTTTTGTACATGCATGTGGACAAAGACTGTGGGACACATACCATAGACACTACAGTGAATTGGGGCCATTCTTTCAGAGGTAGACTCCAAGCCTAGCTTTCCTTTTAAATTGCTGGGCTTGAGGCAAAGGAGCTTGTACAGCAGGACAGGAGTGTGTTGCTTCCATCCTCCACTCTGGGTTTACAGACAAACATGCAGCCTTCACCACACAGGTGACTGGCACATACCACAGAATCACAAAACAGCCACGAAGTCACACACACTGGAGCAGATTGCAGTCCTGACTTCTCAGCCCCACACTGACCTTCTCACTTCTGCATCCCACTCACACACAC
This sequence comes from Galeopterus variegatus, assembly GCF_000696425.1. Lineage (NCBI taxonomy): Eukaryota > Metazoa > Chordata > Mammalia > Dermoptera > Cynocephalidae > Galeopterus > Galeopterus variegatus. Next base: position 218,276 of record NW_007728986.1, on the reverse strand, counting down.
CTTCAGGGCCTTTCCACGTTGCAGCCTCACTTCTGACCTGGGCCAGCCCAGCAGCTGAGGCCAAACCCTGAGAACACTGTGATGAGCTAGGCTTTCTCCCTCCTCCTCTTGTTTATTTGTCCAGAGGAAACCACTGTTGGGACTTCACCTTCGCTCAAAATGACGTTGTTTTTCAAAGTAATTCATTTTAACATCAACAAGAAGTATTTGCTTCCCACCCTCCTCTCCACCTTTCCCCAGCCAACCACATTGGCCCCCACCCCAGGGATTTTAATTCTCCTTATTTTCCCTGGAGCATGCTCTTCATTTCTCTGCCTCTTTCCCCTCTCTGCCAGGCCACATCCCCTGATCATCTGTCCCCTCCACCACCCCAAGTTAAACTTGTTTTCCTTCAGACAGGCCTGAGGGCTCTGAGCCTCCCCTCACCTTATACAGGGTGTTCCTCTTCCATCTCCCTGTGGTATGGTCCCACCCCTTCTTGTAGCAGCATAGATACAGCAACTTGAAATGGATAAGGTGACTGGAGGTTAGCGACTTTGTCTCCCCCCCCCCTCCAGGCACTAGCTTCTCAATCTTAGGCAACACTGTCCACAGAACATTCCAGCAATACAGCTGTTCTGTGTAGGTATCCAAAGCCCAGGGACTTGGAGAAAGTGAGGTCAGGCAGTTTCCACCAGCAGAGGGACATGAACAGTTACCTGGAGAGTTTTAGCAACAGAATCTCAATTACTACTTTCCTTTGCTTCGTTTATATAGACGTTTCCAGAAATGGGAGATCTCGATGAAATATCCAGATAATTGTCTTAAAAGCAAAACAACAGGTCAAATTGAGTCAAACCAGTGGCCATCTCTGAAGGAATTAATTGTATCCATCAATCTCAACAACTAACTGTCAAAACATTCCATGTAGGGCTCCATGTCCTTGGTGGGTCAGAGGGATTGTGCCAGTGCCTGAAAATCCACGGGTGGTGCTGTCAGGGCCTGTTTTGAGGCAGCACATGCAACTAAGCCAGAAGTCATGTGAGGGCCTAGTGGGGGGTTCATTGAGACTGTGGCTGTGGGTGGAAGCTTGGTTTTAGCTTTTGTAGTTCCTGACCCACCACCCCAGCCTCATCCAGTTCAGTGTTAATCCCTCCTTCTGTGTGTGGGAGCTGAATCACCATGATGGCCAACATTTGCCAAAGGACAGTCACACTCTGAAAATCATGTACAGTAGATGGGAGAAAAAGACAGTAGGGAGGCTGGAGTATATATTTACACACGCCCATGCAGAAACCAATATATCTATATCTATATATATTAGAGAAAAATATGACATCTAGATATTTATACACATGTTTCTTCAGCATGGGACTGTTCAGGGATGAAGCAGGGACTTTTCCCACCAGAGAGCAGTAAGAGTCTCCTGTGCGAGGCAAGGTTTCACCCTAGAGGCTGAGCCTCCAGGCAGCCAAGGCTTGGGGAGAGAGAGATGGGGTGGGGGGAAGAAGGAGCCTGACTTTAGATCTCCAGGCACTGCCTGGACCATTAACCTCGCCCCTGGCCTATTTTTAACTCCTGCAAGATAAAGCCTGGGCTGTTGGCAGGAGTTTTCTATGGGCGAGTAGCCTGAGCATTTAGCTGCAAGACTAGTTTAAGCAGGTGTGAAAGGAGAGCTCCTTGGACACCTTCTCGTTCCTGAATCTGGGTTTGGCATGGGCTTGCCCAACAGCCTGGCTGTTCCCCTTGACACCTTCCTGGCACCAGCCCTTCTACTCTTGGTCCTCTTTGAGGGAGATGCTTTGCATCCAGTTAATTAAAAGCAAATTATGGAGGCCGGTGTGGGGGCAGCGCTGCCGCCGGGAAAGGTCAAAGAAAGAGAGCCAAGGGACTTTTGCCCCCTCTTGGCCTCTTCTTCGGCTTCTCCAGGCAGCGTGGATTTGGGCTGGTCGGCACCTCACCGCCTCTTGGCCTAACAGTGCAGTGCTGCGAGTCCTCGAGTCTCCCGGGGTAGCTCTCGGAATGTGGGGAGGCGGTGGGGAGGGAAGGGGCAACAAAAGGGAAAGGAGAAGTGTACGCGAGAGAGAGAGATTGGAGAGGGTAGCGGAGCGCCTAAAGGCAGGGCGCGTGGGAGCGGGATGGGCGGCCCGGCTGCAGCTCACGCGCGCCTTCTCCCTGTCTGTCCCTGCGTGTGCTGCCGTCGGCCGCGCGGCCACAGCGAGCGACGTGCCCCAGGACGGGCTGCTTCTGCACGGCCCCTTCGCGCGCAAGCCCAAGCGGATCCGCACGGCCTTCTCGCCCTCGCAGCTGCTGCGGCTGGAGCGCGCCTTCGAGAAGAACCACTACGTGGTGGGCGCCGAGCGCAAGCAGCTGGCCGGCAGCCTCAGCCTCTCCGAGACGCAGGTAACAATCACCCCCGCCTCGGCCTGCCCTGCGCCCGGCACTGCGCCCGGGACCCGCGTGCAAGGGAGGCGGGCGGGGGCAGGACCCACCCGAGCCTCGTCCCCCAGCCTCCTAGCCCCGAGTTCTCTCCCGCCGGGTTCCGAAAGCCGCCCCGCGGCGCTCCGGCAAGCCCGTCTTTAGAGCCCTTTCCCTCCTACTGTGTCGAGCTTGCTGAGGCCGCAGGTCCTTTATCAAGCACTGAGGCCCCAGCAGGAGGCAGAATAAATACAAACCGTATCCGAGTCCCGCTCCCAAAGCCACTCAGAAGGGGCCAGATTACTAGGAGGCAGAAGGCCTCCCCCGGGGAGGGCAGTGCGGGCCAGCACCGTGTCCCCTGGAGCGGGTCTCAGCCCTGTTCTCCCGCCACTGTCTCGGGGCGCTCACAGTTCTGCGGGATAACCTGGCCTTCCCCGTACCGGCTTCCAGGCTGTGCATGGGCAAAGCTGGCGGAGGCCTCGGCTGCCCGCCAGCGGATGTGGTGTGGGGAGAAAGCCCGGGTGTCCTCAGGTTCTCAGCGTCAGAAGCAGAGGGGCTTAGCCACGGAGGAGCCAGTCCCTGCTTTGGGTCCGAGGGTGGCACTGATCCCGGCGCAGGCAGGCTGCTAGGGCTCCGGAAACCACGGTGTGTGCGCACGGAGCATGTGAGGGGCCTGGGAATGGTGGGAAGGTAGACTCTGGGGACCCAGGAGCTGTTCTCAATCACTGGAAAAGCCGTCGAGTTGGGGAGGGAATAAGTCCTGATGTTGTTGGAGGGGTATGAAATGGATGAAATTACAATTACCGTGTAGTATTTTTGTAATTAAGAAAACATTTTTTAAAGAATTACATGAGTTACAGGGAGGCAGATTTGGGTTCACTGTAAGGAAACCTTTGCCATAAATAAATGGCTGCCTGGAAGCATTGCCTAAGCTCTTGGTCCACCTGGGGTCCCACGTGTTGGAGCGGCTGAGCGACCCTCTGCACAGCTGCTGTCCTGGAGGCGGATTTCAGTGTCTGGATGGGCCTTGCGTCCCCGCCAGCTCCCAGATCTGCGAATGGGAGACGTCGGCTCGCGCCACTCGGCAACTCCCACCGGGTTACAGTTCACCTTCGCTCCCCTTTCCTCCTGGTCACGCTCCCTGCTACTCCTCCCCAGTCCCGGACGGTGAGAAGGGAAGGGGCGACCTGGGCCTACTGTTAGCAGCAGGGTAGAAAGGGGACCTAGGAGAGGAGCCCAGACCCTAACCGCATCACCAGCTCCCTGCAGCCGACCTCACCCTCTTCTTCTTCTGTCGCATTTTGGCATCTATTGTCATATCTGTCTGATGCCCCACTTAGTCGGTGCATCGCTCCCAGTTGCATGGTAGGACCTGTTTTCAGATTTGCTACCTGGGCTGTTCTAACTGCAGAGAAAAAACTTATGAAACAACGGAGTTAATCTTTAAAATGTTTTTTTTAAAGATATTTTAAAAAATAAGTTAGTAAAATAACACCCCTTTTTGCCCCCTGGCAAACAGTGTTTTGAAATTGTTTAAAACAAGGTGTCAACTTAAGAATGGTGTTTATAATTAGCGTTATTTAAAAAGTAATATTTATTAAATTTTAACTGTAGAAGCGTAAGAAAACAAAACGGTTTATAGTCCCACCACCCACAGATTAATACTTGTTGAAATAATGTCATTGTTTTTAAACTTTCAGTTTTTAAGCTCAGCAAGAGAATTTTTAATTAACTTTCTTTCAAACTCAATCTAGCTGCCTGTCAATATTTGCTCCTAACAATGCAGTTAGTAAATGAACCGATTGTCTTTCATTTTTATTATGTTTCAGACATATATTTAGAACAAAACCAGATTGAATAATATAATGTATCCAGCTTCATTAACTATCAAAATTTATGGCTAACCTTGTTTCATCTGTAAATGAACTGCTTTTTGCATATGAAACAAGAAGAACCATGGAAGGTTTGAGCCTGAATAACCTCCTGTGGCTGCCTGTCTTTCCAAGCGAGGACCCTGAGATGGAGAGATGTCCTGGGCAGAGCTCCCTAGGCAGGCAGACTTGATTTTAAATACTTGCCTCCCTGCTAGCTGACCGTGTCACCATCGGCAAGTTATTCAACCTCTCTGAGCTCTGGTTTCCTCATCCAGAAAATAGGTGGCTTTAATCCTTAAACAACCTAATATGAACTCAAATAATATTAATTCCCATCCCCAGTCCCTTTCCTTCCCTTTATTCAAAGTAATATGTCAAGTTAGTGGCATGATGAGATCCAAACCTGGGTGCCCTCTTGGTCCACTGTTCTTCCTGCCACATCCAGCCTCCCTCATCAGAGTTGTCTTTCTGTTGCCCTTGAAACTTATCATTTGGACCTATGCTATATAATTAACTAATTATCTATCCACCTCTCCATATTTACCAAGCAAGCTTACCTGTCATTTCCAGCTCTAAACTATTTGTCAAGCATCAGTTACTCCCATCAGCCCCACCATGTATTTCTACTGTTAAAATCTATATTTGTCTCTCAGAGCTCTCTAATCTGTCTAATTATCTATCCACCTCTCCATATTTACCAAGCAAGCTTACCTGTCATTTCCAGCTCTAAGCTATTTGTCAAGCATCAGTTACTCCCATCAGCCCCACCATGTATTTCTACTGTTAAAATCTATATTTGTCTCTCAGAGCTCTCTAAGAGCCCTCACAGATAGCTGTTTTATATCTAGCCATCTACGTCTGTCTGCTCATTATAATTGCCTCCCCAAACTGGCTAATTTATATTTCCTATTTTCTATTAATTATGTTCTTCTTCCTAACAGTGACTCCTATTTACCCATCTGTTGATTGTCTCTTTATCCTCTATTTTGTTTTATATTCTGCGTGTGCACCATCTATCTCAAACTTCCGTCTCTATAGAGCTATTTAGGAACTTACACAGTATATTCTGTCTGCTAAGGGCTATCGATCATCTCGTCGGCTGTAGCTTTGTCTTGTCTCTGGGCCTCAGTTGCTGTATCTGTGAGAATGAATGAAATGAATTCCAGGGTTCATTCCAGCCCTGTGTTTCTGTGGCTCATCTATATTTTACTTTTCTGTGTTTTTGTATAATCTCCACATTCTCAGAGCTTGCATTATATCCCTACCCATCATAATATGCATCAAGCTTTGCTGTTTTTACTTGTTTAATTATCTTCCAAGTCTGACATGTAGAACAGCTGCCTCCATCTCTCAGGGAGATCTTAAAATACAGATTCCCAGGCCTCACCCAGGAGATTCTCTTGGGGGTCCAGGATGGGGCCCAGGAAAGAGCTTTTAAAAACAGCTCTCTGGGTGATCCTCAGGAACAACAGGCATAAGCATCTTAGCTCTGGGAGGCAGAAGCCAAGCCTGACTATTTCCCACAGGGCCCAGCTCAGTGTCCAGCATGGAGTAGATGCTCAATAAACATATATTGTATGAATGGACAAATTTCTCTTGATTCCACACACATCTGAACATTAGCTTTATCAGTCTTTCCTCTTGCTCTCTGCTGTCACTGCTCCCTCCCTTTTCCTCTCCTTCTATCTTTCCCTTGCATTTTCACAGCTGGTTATTGATTTAGATGATGCAAACCCCAGTTTGTGGATAAAACTTCTGGGAGGGTTAAGCAGATTAGTGTGCGGGCAAGATCTTAATTTAGAGCTCAAGGGTCTCTATACTCCCAAAGCTCAGCATGAGGTGCTGGAAGGTGGGCTTCCTGAGCTGCTTTGTTGAGATAAGGCAGTATGTTTAGTTGGGAGTGGGCTATTTGTGCTGGGATGGCCAGTGGGTCAACCTAGGAGGTGGAGGGAGGGGCACTGGGCAAAGGTCAGTTCTCCCTTCTTGTTCTAATGACTTGCCCCTCGCTGCTGTGGTGCAGCCCTGGAGTTTGACCAGTAAAGCACCTGTCTAAGCTTCAGTCCTGGTGCTGGTTGGGCTGATCCAAGCCTAGGTCAGATCAGAGCCTCCAGTGTGGTGTTGTGTGTGATGGGCATGTGTAACATGTGTGTGCCCACAATATGGGGCACGTATGGGCTTAGTGTGATTGATGCCTAAAGGTCAGGTGATATCATAGGTATGCATCAGATGCCAGTAGGCAGTCACATGACATCGAGTGCAGCTTGCATGCTTCTGTGTATGTGTGTTCTTGTGTTTGTTTATGGGAGGATGTTAATTTTAGGGGGAGTGAGAGAAAGCATATGGTTGCTCCAGGATGATAAATTGGTCAGTATTTCCAGCTGCCCTTCCTGCTCTGTACCAATCATCAAATGTTTCTTGACTTTGCCTGGCTTTGAGTTTAGCTGAGCTGTGAGGAAAAAGAGTGCAGAAATGTGTTCCTTGGCTTTGGAGATTCCTCATTTAATGGTGGAGGCTAAGTGCAATGCTTGCACACTCACAGAACATGTAAAGGATGAGCTACTGGGGTCACCCTGAGGTCACAGCTGTGGGCTGAGGGGGTCAGGGGAGATCTGCATGGGTGGAAGGCTCCCAGGAGGCCTCAGACATGGAAGGCTTGGAGGGATGCCTAGGATTCTAGATTTGTGGAAAGGAAGGGTAGGGTTTGAGGTTAGCAGATTAAGAGGAAGCAGGAGTCACCAAGTCCAGTTGCCGTCTTGAAGCCTGAGAGCAAGGAGGGATGTCTTGGGAGGCAGAAGTTTATGGTCACCTGCCTATGGGTTCTCCCCCCATCCCCTAGAGGCATGGTAAAGAGGCTTCTTAGGGTCTCTTCCTGCTCTGGAATGTCCTGCCCTTAGAAGTATGGATGAGAAGCAAGGAGGGATGTCTTGGGAGGCAGAAGTTTATGGTCACCTGCCTATGGGTTCTCCCCCCACCCCCTAGAGGCATGGTAAAGAGGCTTCTTAGGGTCTCTTCCTGCTTTGGAATGTCCTGCCCTTAGAAGTATGGATGAGAAGGAGATATCCAAGCAACTTGAGTTTTAGGGAAAAGTCAAGAGACCTTTGCTACTAGCTCACTGTGTGTTCTGAGATGAACACATCCCTTCTCTAAGTCTTGGCTCTTCCCCAAGAACTTCTGCATCTCTGATGTTCCAGGAGTCCTGTGTGGTGGGGTGAGGAGGAGGTAAGGGAGATTTCAGCTGTTCCTTGAGGAGTTGGGACAGGGGACAAGTCTTGAGGAGACAGGTTAATTTTGTGATGTTTCTCTGAGAGTGAGGGTGAGGGTCCAGGACAGGCTGAGAGAGGAGGAGACAAGAAGGCTTAGGAAGAGTTAGAACTATGGTTGGTAGGGAGTTGGAGGTGACCTCAGCTTGGTGGGGTGAGGGTTGAACTTAGCAGGGCAGTGGGCTTGACCCCTGAGAGTAGGAACAGCTCATATGATCAAATGATAGGAAATGGATTCCCAGACAATAGGGCCAGGAAAAGAGTAGGCTGAGGGGTGACTTGATTGATGTCTCCAAGCCACTATCTACTCTGAGGATTTTCTCCGTATCTGAGGATGACAGAATAGGAGGACAAAAGGAACTTCCTATGTTAGAGTTACAAGGCCTTAATAGGGATATCTGAACTCCTTGAGGACAGAACAGGTATTTACCTGAAAGTATGTAGGGGTCTGGAGCCATAGACCCTTCCATTTGGGATGGGCTAAGTTTGGAGGAGAGATGGAAAAGAAGGGATCTAGACCTCATTCATTCAACGTTTACTTTATTCAAAAGTAAAGTCTGATTAACTCTGAAAATATTGGCTGGAGCTTGTTAGTTCATTTGTTCATTCAGTCTTGCATTAATACATGGATGTCTTCATTCATTAATGCGTACATTGATCAATACTCTGATGAACTGATGCATTCATTCATCCACAGCAGTTTCACCCTCTTCATCCTGCCTGACTCAAGCTGGACCTTGCTCCCCCCTCCAGTTATACATCTTTCTCCCCCACTCCCTCCCCCAAAGTGGCTAATCCAATCTACCACATGGAGAATTAAGAACTGGCCCTCTTGCAAAACTGTTCACTAAACTAAGCTAAAAAAGGATCCCATCTCTCTAGCACTTGGCTCTTCCCAAACCCATTTTCTGATTAGACTTCAATCCCTCTTCTATTGATTTTGTCCTGTTTTCGAGGTCTGGCCCAGGCACCTTTAACCTAGAGCATAGAGCTATCTTACCTCACCTCTGCCCAGTTGGGTGACTATACGTGGAAAATGTCCTCTGGGCTGAGCACTCGGACCCCAAAGCTGACTATCACACCACTTTCATTCTCCAGATTCTTACAGTCTGGTGAGGAGACAGATGTGAATAAATAAATTAGTGCGCAGCTGAGGTCACTGTTACTGAGACAGGGAAAAAGGACAAGCAGGTGATGGGGCAGATCCCATCTAGGAACATCCAAGCAGGATGTCTTGCAGGCTGAGACTATTCTGGGTTGGGTAAGTCAGGCAAAAGTGGAGAGTCTTGGAAGGATCTGGCCTCTCTGAGAAACTGAGAGACATTAAGTGAGGTGAGGACTTGTGAGACCACAAGGAACCTTTCTCCAAACCCAGAGAGGTCAGAGTTGGGCAAAGGGATCCTCCAGCCAACATCTCAACTGTCTTTTGGGGGCTGACAGAGAGGCTGGTATTGGGGGTAAGATGCATGCAGAATAGGTACAGACTCCTAAGCTGGCTTTCATAGAGCTGGTAGCCATATCATGTGACCTGGTTTCTTTCTAGGTCCTCTGTCCTCTAGGGAAGGAGCTTTGGGATGACCACAGAGTTGCCCGGCTGGGTTAGGGAGGTCATGGGATATCACTCTTATCTCCTACTACACTCAGAACCCAGTTCCTTTTATTTGTCAAAGTAAACATTAATGTCGTTTTCCGTAATGTATTAAAGAAAGTTCAGAAGAGCAGAAAGAAGAAAGAAGTCACCCATACTTTGGGTACATTTCCTTCTAGTCTTTTTTCCCCATGCAGATTTTGTTTTTCTATGGTTGTGATCACACTGTGCCAATGCTGTGCATCCTGGCTTTTTCACTAATATTATGAAGTCATAAGCATCCCCCTGTTACTACAGTCTTTGTAAACAGCATCTGGACACTCAGCCCAAGGCTGTTCTTCAGAAGATAGCCAGGCTGCCTATGGAGAGGGTTTATGTCCCTCTTTCTAGAGAGCTGCCTCCTTGACCCCAGTATTTTTCATGGAGAAATTACTCAGAATCACCTTTCACTTAGGTGTGCCAGGAAGCTGCCCTTGGCCTGAAAACACATCTTGTTCCTCAAGTTGCACCATAGAAGTTTTCCTTCTTTGTGCCAGTATTTTTTTTTTTGGTGGCTAGTCTAGATCCAAACCCTTGAGCTTTGGGTCAGTGTTGCTGGGCAAGGATAGCGTGCTGGGTCATCTCGCTGGAGGCCAGTGTGATTGTCAGAGTCTCCTTCCTGGAAGGAGACTTGGGAGTGTGTGGGGGAGGGAGAAAAGTGCAGAAAGGGGTCCTCTGTCCCTTGTATCACCCACCATCACCTGGTGATCGCCTTCATCCAGCCCACTCAGGCTTCTCAGGAATGAGGCCCCAGCCCTGCTCCAGCCCTGAGTCATGGGGGTCCTCTGTCCCTTGTATCACCCACCATCACCTGGTGATCGCCTTCATCCAGCCCACTCGGGCTTCTCAGGAATGAGGCCCCAGCCCTGCTCCAGCCCTGAGTCATACACAGGAGGCAGGGTGAGCTCGCCCACCCTCTGGCTGGCACAGTCTGAGGTGGGTGGGATCCATGGAGGGGACCGAGAGGAGTGTCTGGGAAGGGTGTGTGAGGCTGGTGCATCCTGGGCATGAAAACACCCTCAGGGCCCGGATGCCAGGCCTGCTTCTGGCTGCCGCTTCCTGGCTTTGAGGCTGAGGCCTGTGCTTTCCCCCATTCTCAGGGAGTGGGAGCTGGACTAGGTAGTTTCTGACTACCTTCTGTCCTGTCCAGGGTTCGAGGATCTCCCTCAGTAGCCAATGCTGCTGCCAAAACCGAGGTGCTCACCATCATCGCACACATACAACTTACCACGCATGCTCTGCACAGCTGCAGTTGGCATCACCTACTTACTTTTAAATGTGCTGTCATTTCCAGGAAACCATCCCTGCCTCTCTGCATCACCTCCCCCAGGGACCGTCTGAGCGAGAGTCCAGGAGGTGCCCCAGAGCTGCTAGGGTTGCAACAAACATTTCTCCTGAGATGAGGATGAGGGACTTAAACCCAGTGAGAGTAAGCAACTTAGCCAAGGACGGGCACCGAGGCTCCTCCTGCCAACTCTGAGGCTGGTTTGGGTCTGGCCCGGCTCATCAAGACCATGTAGTCAGGTGGAATGGACAAAGGCCCTCTCCACAGTCCACAAGCACTGAGGCTAGTTCAGGAGCCAGGATGACCCTCCTAGATCATGCACAAGAGGATGTTAAGGGCTGTGTCCTGGACACTGACCAAATGCTGGAGGAGAAGGGAGAAGAGAGGGATGATTCATGATGGGATTAAATCTAGGGAGGCTTCCTGGAGGAGATGAGCTTAGACCTGCCTTTCCCCCTCCTACCTCACCCCACCATGGAGGGTGGTTGTCCAGTCTCTGCACCTCACCCCTCACCTTATCAGGCTCTCTGCCTGACACAGAAGGAGGGTGCTCACTGTGGTCAAAGGGGAGCTCACTGTCTTCTGGGATTTCTCCCACCCGATCCTTCTGTGACCTGTTCCTACTTCTGGATGGGCCATAGGGACCAGTGCTCTGGGGCAGGAGGTCCAGGGCTGCCCCTGAAGGTCAGAGCACTGCACTGTGGTGGGGCCCCAGGCACCCCTCCTCCCTATCCCATCCGTCCAAGGAAGATGGGGCCTCATTGGTGGATTTCAGACCCTGAGGAGCTGGAACCTGAGGGACCAGGGCTCCGCACCTGCCAAGCTCTGGCCTGCACAGCTCTACCTCTGATGTGGGATGGGGGAATTCCACATGAGGTTGCTAAGAAAGGGCCCCCTGGTGAAGGAGACAGGAAAGAGCATGTGAGATTAGACAGAGTTTCCAGTGGCAGGTTCCATAACCCTAGGTGTGGCCTGGCTGTCACAGGCACTGCTCTTGGTGTGGACACTACCTCCTGGTACAAAGCCATGTATGTTTTGCCTCTTTGTACGGCAAAGGGTATGGGTTCCACTTTAGGACCTCTGGGAGCTCATCGGGACCCATGCAATGGCTTGACATATGCTGTCCCATTTACTGTTCACATCAACCCTAGGAAGTGATTATTCTCTCTTCCCTAGAAACTGGTGGAGACCCAGGTCTCCTAGGTTCCAAAGCCTGTGCTCCTTCACCTCTGTTTTGCTGTGGCAATAGTAACCAGGATATTCAACAGCTCCGAGACTCCCTCCCTTACCTTTGTTTGAGAGGAAAACTGCCCTCTCTCTGGATCACTGTGTCCTCTTCCCACCCCACCTCATTTCACCTGGAAGAGCAGTCCTCCAGACCCGTTAGGTGGCAGCTGGCCAGAGGAGAGGACCTTGGCCTAGAAGCCTGACTCTGGGTAGCTTCGGTTTCCCCATTTGGCTCCCAGCTCAGCCCAAGTGCTAAGACCCCAGTGGCTGCTTTGGGGGGTCTCCTGGGTGTTTCTCATCTGTGACCCCTCCCTCCTTGGCCCAGGTGAAGGTGTGGTTCCAGAATCGGAGGACAAAGTACAAGCGGCAGAAGCTGGAGGAGGAAGGGCCTGAGTCTGAGCAGAAGAAGAAGGGATCCCACCACATCAACCGGTGGCGTATTGCCACGAAGCAGGCCAATGGGGAGGACATCGATGTCACCTCCAATGACTAGGGTGGCCAAGCACGAACCCATGAGGGCAGAGTGCTGCTTGCTGCTGGCCAGGCCCCTGGGTGGGCCCAAGCTGGACTCTGGCTGCTCCCTGGCCAGGCTGCAGGGAGGCCTCGAGTCACGGCCCCACAGAGCTTGGAGCCTGGGGCCACCACCGACAGAGGGACAAGAAATGGGCTGGCTGAGGCCTGGGACACTCAGCTGGCCAGGCTGCAGGGAGGCCTCGAGTCACGGCCCCACAGAGCTTGGAGCCTGGGGCCACCACTGACAGAGGGACAAGAAATGGGCTGGCTGAGGCCTGGGACACTCAGCCTTCTCCTTGGAGAGTCTGCCTGCTTGGCAGGCCGCCCGTCACCGTCACTGCAGCCTCCCAGCCACTCTCCATTTCTTATCTCCTTTTTGTTTTGCTGCGTTTGTCTTAATTTATTTTCCAGGCACCCACTGTAGTTCTTAGTGATCCCCTTGTGTCTCCCTTCCCTCTGGGAATAATAAAAGTCTCTCTTAATGACACAAGCATTCAGTGCCAACCCCAGAGCCTGTGAGCCTGGGGTGGTGGATTCTGGCTGTGGCAGTAGAGCAAGTGTGTTCAGGTCCCAGGAGCTTGGGGTGGGACGTAGGGTAGGACAAGGTCAATTCATTAACTTCACTCCTTTGTTGGTGGTTAACTCTGGTCTGTAGCTCTATCTCCGCAGCAGGAGAAACTGAGGCTAGACATAGGAAAGGCCATCCTGTGTCTTGAGGGAGGCTAGGCCCAGGTCTTTCCAGACTTATTAAGGGGGTGGAATCAGGTTCAGGTAGTTCCATGAGAGAGGAAGAGAAGGAGAGAGTTTCTCCACGCTCAGAGACTCTGGTGGCTTCTCTAGTAGAGGAGAAATCGGGAAAGGGGAGTACTGGGGGCTGGGCCAAGGGGGCACCATTCACATAGGCTGACAGTCCCAGCCCTAAGTTCTGGCCCCACCAGGATGCTCACCTGTCCTTGGAGAATCCCTGGGCAGGTTACAGCTTCAGAGACAGGGCTTGAGGCTGAGCCTGCAACTGGTGCCCAGGGACTCAGGGCCTCCCCAGCCCAAGAGTGAGCTACAAGGCAGGGTCCACTGAGCTCTTTAGTTCACCTGCCCTTTGGTTTGTCCATTTGTCTTCCCTACTTGTCACCTGTTAAGATTTTCTTCATCCTGGAAAAGCACAACCTGCATTCCTAACAGTCTTTCTCTTACGATGTCCAGACCTGTCTCCACTCCTTCACCTCCCATGTGCTCCCCAACCCTCTGCTCCTTGGCCTCTGCTCCACCACTCTTCTGATGCTAATGACGGTCACCAACCATGGTCACTGGCCACCCCCTTCTGGGTTCACCTGCTCCCCGGCTGCTGGCCATGCCCTTCTTGACACTCCTGCCTCCTCTGCCTTCACTGGTACCTTTGACACCGCCTCCGGCCTCTCTGAGTGCACCCGTTTCGGCCATGCCTTATCCCCTCTGTCCACCCCAGGGTCAGTCCTTGCTGCTCCTTCCTCCTCATCCTGCCCTCTGCCTGGGGGCTTCCCATCCACTTCCAGGACTTCTCTTTGGCTCTCTGGCCCATGTCTCCAGCTGACCTCTGTTGAGCTGCAGACCCTCTGAGGCAGTCACCCTCTGCACCCCATGCCCAAGCACCTCAAATCCAGCATGGTCACACATGACTGGACGCATATCCCCACCTGCTCTCCCAGTGTGTTCTCCTCTAGGATTACCCACCTTGGCAAGCAGTGTTAGCTGTGTCCACTGTTGCCCAAGGTAGAGGAAACCTGGGGGCCTTCCTTAAGCTTCCTCTCCCCCTGCCCAGCTCGGTCCACTCCCATCCAGTCTGTTGAGTCTATATTGGCTTCCCAGTCACACCTCCTCAGTATGGTGCCCCTCAGCTCCCCTGCCACTGGCCTGGCCCACATCTCCTCTTCTGGGGGACTGGGGACATAATGAAACTTCCATGAATGTCAAGGATGAGGCCCCCTCCATGCTGTGGCTAGGGTTTCAGCTCCCCTGCCACTGGCCTGGCCCACATCTCCTCTTCTGGGGGACTGGGGACATAATGAGACTTCCATGAATGTCAAGGATGAGGCCCCCTCCATGCTGTGGCTAGGGTACTCTTCCTCATGCCTAAATAAGACCATGTCACCTCCTTTCTGAGCCCCTCCCTCTGCTCCCCACCTTTTCCCCACCTTTGGCCTCTCCCATCTTGCTTCTGGTGTCCTCTGCCTCAGTCTCACCCATCCCTGTCCCTGAGCAAGCCACAGGTTTTCCCTGGGCTGTGCCTTTGCTTACACTGATCCTCCAGCTGGAGTGGTGGGTGAGTGCACCATGGGCGCTTGACCAATGTTGGACTCCTTGGGAAGATGTCAAAGGCCCAGGCAACAAGGCTGGGAACCAAGCACACAAGGTCCTTCTGCTGGGAACACAGACCCAGGTCCTGTTGGGACTGTCAGCACCTCTCGTCACTCTCTGCCCACCTCACTTGTGTCCAGTCAATGCTAGAAACCAAAGGGCTTTCTCCCATCCCAATGTCCCCTTCCTCTATCACCCAGGAATGGGTTCCTCATATCCTGAAAGTCCTGACCTGGGTAAGTCCTGGTTAAACAACATGATGACCGTCACTGCCAAGCAGGTGGAATAACTCTGGGGAGCAGGTATGCACATGGGGTGGGGGTGAGAAGAGGCATCCTCGGCCACTGTGGGGGGCGGAGGAACGGGTGAGCAGGTCCTCTGGACATCCTGTCACACTTAGTGTGGGAGGGGTCTGGGAAGATCATGGCAGAGCACCCCTGTCACCCACATAAAGGGCTGGGAAGGAGCCAAGGAAACTGCCAATCTCCCTGGGCCCAGCCTGCGTGGGGCGGGCGGGGAGTCCCTGCTGCAGTCCCCTCCATCCCTCATGTTGTGCCTCTCCCCGCAGACGGTAAATATTGGTGTTGTGACTTCATTAATAAAGGCTTCTGTGAGCCTGAAAAACATGGAATCAGGATGAACTATTTTCTGAGCTGCGGGCTTGCCAGGTTTGCTAATTTGGGAGTTTTTGGGTCCTCTCCAGGGAACAAACCAAAGTCTCTCTCTCGGAGACACAGATGCAGCCGAGAAGGGGAGAGGAAGGCGACGACTGCTGCTCCTTCCCTCCCGACGGCACCGCTCACCTGCAGCCCAGCGTCCTGTAAGGTGAGGACGGGGACCCTGGCCTGCTGGCTTCCTCGGCGGCAGGAGCTGCCCCGCCAGGGCTGAGGTATGATGAGCCCCTGTGAGACTGGACTCGCATGCGGCTGACGTGGAGGGCACGCAGGGGAGTCGTTCTGAACCCTTGCCTCATCCATGTGCCTCACCTTCAGGGAAAGATCTTTACACAACCTCTTGTCCGTGGAACTTTCCAGAACTAGTCCCCACGGGCTTCGCAGCAGTATGGCTCACGCTCTTAGCATGTCTGCGTCTTTGCACTGACTCCTCACAGGTGTTACGAATGCTTCCGTTGGGGCAGCGAGCAGCCCTGGCCAAGTGGCTCTGCCCAGAGGGACAGCCGGGTCACAGGCCTCTCCCGGAGCCCCTGCTCCGGGGCAGCCACGCAGGGGAGGGGCGAGAGGGGAGGCCAGCCGCCGAGCGAGCGGTGCAGGCCCAGCCAGCTTTCCTGTCAGACGGGAGCCGCCGAGGCGGAGCCAGACATAGGGAACAGGTTTAACCAATTACCCGAGCGC
>NW_007728986.1:190947-202093 GCF_000696425.1 Galeopterus variegatus | reverse complement strand
GGGGTGCGTGCACGTGCGGTGCTTGGAGTCCGGGCAGGGCTGTGGGCGCGCCCACGAGGCTGGCTGGGCGGGCGGGCGGGGACAGCTGTGTCGCCGGCGGTGTGGCTGCAGGGCCCAGCCGTGCCCCGCTCGGCAAAGGCCGTGGCCATCAGCTTACCGTCTTCCTACTGCCCCGTCCTTGGAATCCACGCGGACAACCCACTCAGCACCCCAGCCTCTCATTCCCTACCTTCCTCAACACACACTCCCCGGGATTGGCAGAGCCCCAAAATGGGCCTTCTCTCAAGTCACACATTCAGATGTCCTTTCCTGTCAGAACACAAGTTCTTCACTTGTCCCTCTGTGTCAGTGTGTGACCTCATGGGGCCCTCCTGGCATGGCCCTCTATTCTCTCTGTCAGACATGTCCTTGTCCCACTCTTCCCTGGTTGCACCTGCCTGGCAGAATAGCAAGCCTGCTTGAACCAGTTCCTCCGCCTGCCCTTGTGCTTGAGTCTGTGAGGACATCAGGTGAGCCTGTGGGATGGAGTCCCGGGTCCTGCCTCAGCTGAGGCCTCGCCCGTTGGTAAGCCCTCCCCCACTCTCCACAGGAGATGTCTCAGACCGTCACCCTTCTCCCCACACCTCTCTTGCCCCTTACTCTCAGCAGAGGACCTGACTTCCATCTTCAGAGAGAAAAAGCCTCAGGAGGGAACGCCTTTGCATCAGTCAAAGATGGTGCCTTCAAACAGGGCGCTTTGAAGGAGTTTAATAAAGGAACTATTAAATTCTGGGGACTCCACAAGGATATTGCAGTGTCCCAGGGCTAGTAACAATGGGGAGCCCACATGACCCTTAGGCCTGAAAAGGCAAGGGGCAGGAGCAGTGACCAGGACTTGGGGAGGACAGCTGGCTGAGAGGCCCCCAGATGGCAGGAGGGACCAGGAGGGACACATTCCCCAGCCTCACTTTCCAATCCTCCAGTTTCCTGCTGGTGACTCCCAGCAGTGGAAGCCAGACAGCAGTCCACCCGAGTCAGCCTCATGGGCAGAGGCAGCAGAAGGGTGCGGGCTGGATCTGGAGGGTGGGGGTAAGGGGTTGGCCTCACCTCAGCCCCACACTACCTGCACCCAGCCCATCCTCTCCACCTGCCTCCTGTTGCCACCCATGACCATTTTCTCCTTGTGGCCCAGGAGGACCCCCCTACCTGGGCTCTAGGTTCTACCCTCCCCTAGGAGGCTCACTCCTGAGTTCTTCCTCTTTCTAGGCTTCACAGTCTCTTCTGACTCTTGCATAAGAGACTCCCTTCTAAGCCCTCCCTTAGCTCCATGTCATGCTGCGGCCATTGCCATGTCTCCCCCGCTCAACTCACAACCCAATTTCTTTAAGGAATTACCTGCACTGGCAGTCAGTGCGAGTCCTATTGACCTCTCAACCTGTGAAGATCTGGCTTTCGCCCTGGCCACACTCCACTGAGACCATTCTCTCCAGGTCCTTACAGGAGGCCCACCTTGGTCTTCACCCTCCTTTGACTCCCAGCACCAGCTAAGGACGTGGACAACTCCCTCTACCTGAAGCACTCCCACCTCATACTCCTCTTCCCCATACCTCTTGTACTAGTGTTCTAGGGCTGCCCTAACAAAGCACCACAGATGGGAGGCTTAGAAAACCAAAATTTATTTTCTCACCATTCAGGAGGCTAGAAGTCAGAGGTCAAGGTATCAGCCAGGTGGGTTTCTTTTGAGGCCTCTCTCCTTGGCTCAGAGACGGCCGCCTTCACATTCACATGGCTTCTCCCTCTGGCATGTCTGGTCCTACTCTCTTCTCATACAGACACCAGTCATATTGGATTAGGGCTCACCCTACTGACCTCATTTTAACTTAATCACCTCTTTAAAGACCCTATCTCCAAATACAGTTACATTCTGAGGTACTGGGGTTGGGACTTCAACATACGAATTTTGGGGAGACACAAGTCAGCCCCTGACACCTCTCTTTGGCTGAGCTACCTCAGTAGCCTCCTGTCTGCCTAGGCTCAGAGGTGGGGCTCCTCAGTCTTCCATCCCATCTCTTCCTCTTCTCACCCACACACTCCCCCTGGGTGATCTCCTCTGTCCTTTAGCTCCAGGTGCTCTCTATAGATGGATAGAATGATGCAAATCTATATTGCCAATCCCTTGAGCTCCAGACAAGCACACCTAATTGTCTCCTGCCATCTCAACTTGACCTCATAGGAATCTCTAATACCTTGTGAAAGGAAATGTGTGGCCTTCCCTGCAGGTGTTCTTCCTTCTCTGTTCCTCAGTTCCGAGGGATGGCACCACCACCTCTGCAGCTGCCCAAGCCAGGGACCTGGGGTAATCTTTGGCTTCTGTCTGCCACCCTCCCTACAACGAATCACGGGGAGCTGAGCAGTCCTGAATCCTTCACTTCTCTCCATCCCCATCCCCACCATGCTGACCCTGGCCCAGACCCCATCTTCCCTCCCCGTGACTGCCACAGTAACCCCTGACCTGGTGTTCTAGCAGTCTTGAAGTGTCCACACTGTGGCCAGATGAATCCCCTCCCCTACTTAAAGCCTCCAGTGACTCCCCTCTGTCCTCAGCCCTGCACCGCCTCCCCGGTGTTTTGCCTTCTGTTCTCTAACAACATTGAGCTTCCTGTTGCTCACCCCTGCAGCAAGGCAGGGCCCTTGCTGTACTGTCCCTGCCTCTGCCATGCTCACATGTGAAGAGGGGAAGAACCAATGTCAGGTGGCCTGGGACTGATGGCAGCCCCTTCCCCGCCTCTCCTCACTGGATTTGTATGGGGGCTCCAAGGAAGGGTCTGGGGTCTCTGCCCATTTGTCCACCTCCGCCTTCCCCCTTTTGTGCTTCTCTTTCCCTCTCCCCATCCCTCCATAAGACCCAGGAACTGGGATGGGGGGCCCCAGATGCTTGCCCTAGCTGAGGAGGGGGTCTGTGTAGGGAAAGAGGCAGGCTCGGCCTTAGACAAGGCTGCCAGCAGCTGCCCCAGTGTGGGGGATGGAAAATGAAAGCTTCTGCACCACTGCCCTGAGAGATACCAAGTGCTGCAGGGGGTCAGGGGAAGCAGGCATGTGGGGGTCAGGCCTTGGGGGGAGTGACTGAGACATTCTTGTTTTGGGGGCTAATCAGTGGCAGGGGAATGGGCAAGATGGCAGGAGCAGCAGCAGCTCTAGAAGGCTGCAGGAGGCTCCATTCTGAAAATGAAGCCAGGACCCTGGGGCTTTGGGAAAAGTTCACTCATCACTGCCCTCATCCCCTGGCATTCTGACTCTCCTTCTAACCATCACCTGAATGGGAGGAGGGAGGCCCTATGGCCAGGCAGGTGGGGCTGGGGGGCAGGGGAGGCTGCATTCCTAGAGTGTTAATGATCTCCGGGCTGGGCAGGAGCTGAGCCCCCAAACCAGTTTAAAAACAACAAACAGCTCCCAGGAGGGATTTGTGTCTGTCCTGAGAATCAAGGATTTCCGCCCGGATGGGGGCTGTGGCCTGTGAGGCTCTTAGCAAAGAAATTCCCCAGAGACCAGAAGCCCCCTGACCTAGAAGTATTACTTTGAGAACACACCCCTCCCCCATCCCTTTCTCTCCTCCCATCCTCCTAGGAAGGCCCAGTACCCAGGAGGGGAGGCGGCAGCCCCCCGACCCCACACACACCTAGGAGGTGTGAGAGAAGCATCTGAGAGCATTCCTCATCTGTCTCTCCATCCTTACCATAGTCCAGTGAGTGATGCTGTCCTTGGCATTTTATAGAAAAGGACTCCAAGGCTCAGAGAAGTGCCTGACACAGAGAAGATGCTCAATAACATCCGAACGAATGAATGTGTGAATAAAGGAAGTGACTAGCTAGAAGTCACAGAGTTATGCTGGGCCAAGTTGCAGTTGCAACCAGTCTGCCTGACCCCAACCATGAAGGCTTTTCTCTACTACATGCCTGGCCTCCCTGCCTCGAGAACTCTGGGGGCTGCCTGGAAGACGAGGAACCAGGGCTATCAGGAGGTGGCCAAGTCATGGCCCTAAGGGACCATGGAGGACTTCGGGAGGAGCAGAGTACCAAGGGCTGTTACCATGAACGCTGCAGACATTAGCACCTTTCCACTTGGCTCAAGGCTTCCCTCTGAACAAAGCCTCTCCTGGTCCAGGACAGTCCAGGAATAGTCCCCTCCACCTCCTTCCTCCCAGCCCCATGGATATTAAAAGTATTTACTCAAGTTCCTTGAGGTGGATCCCTTAGTGAATGCTTAATATCACACTGTAAAGGGAGACCCTTCTGCAGAGTTTCAACCCACACCCTTTTGCCCAGCCTCCTGCCCTTGCATGGTCTTTGCCTTTTCCTCGCCCCTCTCTCTGGGCCTCCTAGCTGACCCATTCTGGAACCCGGGCTGCACCTTCATCGGGGGCCTTCCCACAAACACTCAGGTAGCCCTTTCCTTGTTCCCACTGTTTCAGTACCCCCACCTCTCCCACCCACAATTCACAAAGCCATGCCCTGATGCTTTAAATCCATCATTTATTGCCCACAGTTCATTAGTATTACATAAATCACAGAGACTGAGAAATTTTCTGAGAAGGTTAAAAAGACACTGCACAGTCCCCTGGGTATGGCCAAGGCATGTGTGCTGCTGGGGCTTCACTCACACTGACCCAAGGCTGGAAGACCACCTTGGATCTGCCCATTGGCCTTTCTCCTTCTCAGGACCCCCACCCTTCACCCAGGCCTGAGGCCCAGAACAGCAAACAAGCCGGCTCACAATAAGGAAGAGGAAAGGGGTCAGCCATCTTGACTTGGCAGCCATCTTGATATCTTGGGCTTCTGATCCCTGAACCCTCAGATTGCTCTCTGGAAGTGGGAGAAGGGCATCGCCAAGCCTGAGAGAAAGTTTGGTGACCAGAGGAGGGTTGGGCAGGGATAGCAGAGCTGGAGAACCAGTTGCAGGTGTGTCCTGCATTCTGACACAGCTGGTCTAGTCCCCTCCTGACTGTAGGTCCAGGCTTGGCCTCTTCCCCAGTCATGAACCAATCTGCCTCTGGAGTCAGCAGAGTGGGGCATGGGTGTTAGCCAAAAGTTTCCCCTCATGGGGTTTTCAGAGCTGTCCCTGTCAACACTGCCCTGAGCTATAAGGATCCTTTGCAGGGCACCCCCACAGGAACAACCCCCTTAGCTCACCTGAAATTGCATTTGGGAGCATGATGGAAACCATCTGGGAGACAAAGCAAATAGTTTATGAGATGCTGAGGTCACAGGGGTGGGGCAGGGCTGGGCAACCAACATGCTCCCCTCTGCCAGGCCCCAAGAGGGGATTGGGTGGAGTCAGGTAGGCAGTTTTGGTATGAAGATAAAGTACACAAGAACAAGACCCTATGACAGGTCAGTTTGAAGTGAACTTTTCAAAAGAAGACCCAGATGTGCCCAGTCCCCAGTCCAGGCCTAGAGACCAGCACAGCCCAGCAGTCATTGATTGGCACTTTCACATTACAGCAGGATTGGCTTAAAAACACCTTCCCCTTCACACTGTGACACCCCTCTCCCTCTGCTGTTTTCCTCCCCATGTTTGTCTATGCCTTCTCCCCTTCCTGATGGGAAGGAGCTGGGCTGCTCCTCAGGAGAGCAGTGGGCCCCTCAGGGCAACGTCCTGCGGAGCTAGCTGGTGAGCAGCCAGGGACTGGCTGAGGGAAGGCACCAGGGCTTCTGGGTGGGTGCCTGGTGTCAATACCCGCAGAAGACCCTCCTAACCAAACTAGCCCTGCCTTAAGATGCTGCAAGGCCACCTGTGGCCACGCCCTGGTGTCCTGCACTTGCCTTTTCCTGCACATGCATGTGTTCACCTTCAGCCCAGATTTCTCCCAAGGAAGAATCACCAGGGGAGGGGAGGCCCAGGGGCTGCATGTCCCTGGGAGTCACTTTGCTCATCCCTACCCAGAGAGCTTCCCTCTGGAGAGCTCTCCTTCTTGCCTGCAAATGGGAGGGAGACGGGAGCCAATAACAAGGAGCTCTGAGCCTGTGGGGGTGAGAGGTGGCAGGCAGGTGTGGCCCTACTCTCAGGCCCAGGCATCCACGCTCCCTTTTCCTCCAGAACTGTGAAGTGTTTGGCAAAGGTCAAGTGCTCCTGGGAATGTGAGGTCATATACTGAAGGGCAAGGTCCAGGTTTTGAGGCCAACTGCTAGCCACTCCCAAGGGGCCTGCCCCTTTCCCGGTCTAGTGTCCATGTTGGGGACGTGCCTGGGATGACCAGCATCTGAGCAGGACAGGCAAAGATGAGGTCTAGCTGGAAGAGCCAGTGGGAACCCCCTGATCCAGTCCTCTGGTTCCAGACAGGGAGTGGAGGCTCAGAGAAGGAAATGGACCCGTCCAAGATTACACAGTCAGAGCCAGAGCTGGGGACTGCCGTTCCCGGTCGATGCTGCCTCTCAGACAGGATCTGGCCTTGGTGCTCTCAGGCATGAGACCCTCCTACTCAGGAAGGGATGGGATGGGGCAGGCAGCCTCAGGCTGGAGAAGCTCCCAGGACAGCCGGTGGCCCAGCTCCAGCCCTACCCTCAGCCTGGTGCCTAGAAGGAGGATCTTCCCGCAGAGGCCAAGTACAGGCCCGTGGTTCCTGCCAAGCATTGTTTCTTCTTGGGGTTCCCTGCCTGCAGCTGGGGTCATCTCAGGAGCCTTGAATCAGTTAGGGCTCCATGAAGGGTGACCCTAACCCGTGTCACAGGGCTTCACTCAGAGGGACGGGTTCTGCAGCTGTGTCATGGATAAGAGCTGGCCATGTTCACAGCCAGCTGCCCACAGAATCTTCCAGAGGTCTCCAGTGCTCCTTTATTCCCTGGGCCACCTCCTGAGGACCTAGTTGTGGCTAGTTCATCCTGTGGGGTGCAGACCACCCTCCTCCCATCCCTGCTCCAGCCCAGGGACCTGGCCTGGCCACTGTGATATCCTAAATCTACCAGGCCGGCCAGCAAACCAACCCAACTCCCAGGCCTACTCAGCCTCCTACCACCTGTCGACCTGTCGCTTCCAGCCAGCTGCAACACAGGTTCAGACCTGATTCTGATAAAAAGGGAAAATTAAAAAGAAACCAAAATTTAAAAGGATCCCAATTCTACTCCTCTGGCGCTCTACCATTTTTCAGCTTCACACATAATTGTGCTGAATGGAGTTTTGACAACCCCACGTAAGGCTCTGAAATGCACTTGATTTGTTATAGGAAATGTATCAGATTTCCTGTCCCCTATGTTAAAATGTAAATGGATTAGTCTCCCTATCACTGCAGGGTGAGTGTTCCCCTAGGTGGTCCAGGACTGGTGGGGTCAGCTGGACCCTCCCTGCAGGTGCAGACCGTGGGTCTCCTTCCCTGCCCCCGGTGCTACGGCCTGGACAAGGCTCCGTCCCCAGGCCGCTGGCCACCACTCACAGTCCCTTGTTGTACACCACTGTCTGGCTGCTTGTGGCCCTGGCAATCTCAGGCTCTAATTGAGATGTTTCAATCTGTGGAGAGAGAACAGAGAGCTAAAAACTGGAGGGAATGGGAAGGGGCAGGAGGGAGGCTGGGAGTAGCAGTCAGGACCACCCTGGTCCCCCCCCACATGCCCTTCCTAGTGACACATCTTCCTTCTGTACCCCCCTCCCAACACGGGGCTCACAGTATTCCTTCCAGTCCTGGCCTGGCCTCTTCCTTCTGACAGCGTGTCTGTGTGGGTGAACACCCTACACTCTGGCCTGAGTTCTGCACCTCCCTCATCTCCGAGAACCTTGTCCAACACACTGCAGATACCTCGTCCCAGGGACACACCCTGGACCTGGTCACCACCCAGGGCTGCTCCACCCAGACTCCTTAAATCTAAACCCCACCCTCTTGGACCCCACAGTCCCCTGTGCTTCCAGCACCTCACTCACTCCTGCTCCTGTTTTCCGACCACTGACACCTCAGGCCCCAGACCACCTACCTGTCAGTCTTCACATCCCCCCTCCAACCCAGACACCAGGGACCATCACTTCACCTACCCCCCAGCCCAAGGGTCCTTCCAGCCCTGACTCTGGAGGAAGCCAACCATGTATCCACCATCCCTACACTTGAACCTGACCACCTAATGGAGACCACTCAAAATTCCTGGTCCTTGACCTTGGCTGGACCCTCACAGCAGCCAGCAGCCACTCCACCCATCCCTATTGCCAGTCAATTCCCTCTGCCATTCTCCACAGGGGTCACCCCGAACCTTCTCTGCTCTCCTCAGCCACCACCCTCAGCTCCCCACTCATCCTGAGCAGATGAGCCTTCTTCTTACTTCAGGGAAAACCCAGAAGGCTTCAGGGGGGCACCCCTCAGCTTCCCATCAGCAAACACAACCTTTCTGTGTCTGCACTTGGCTCTACACCTGCCCTCCCGCCACCCCACAGAAGCTATCCCCTCCTTGGAAGGCAGATCCCCACCTGACTCCCCCTCCCTCCAGTCCACTCCTGGGGCCCACTCCTGAACTGCCCTCCCTCTCTCCCACCTTTGCAGTCTATTGCTACCTGTGACCAGTGTTTCCACACACAACGAGAACTTTCCATCTGATGAAACCTCCTGTTCACCCCATGTCAGGCTCCAGCTACTGCCCGGTCTCTCTCCTTCTCAACAACCACACTTGAAAGAATTGTCTACACTGCTGCATCCACCCCCTCACCTCCCACTGACTTTTCAACCCACAGAAAATCTGGCTTCTGTTCCCACCACACTCGACAAAAATCTTTCTCCCCAAGGTCACTGCCTCCTCCCATTTTATGACATCTGCTGGACGCTTCTCAGGGTCCTTGGAATAGGCCGTCTACTTCTCTGCACAAGCACCTGGGTGACGCCCACATCTAAGGTGACTCCAGCCACATTTTTCCCCCGAGCCTCAGGCTCACAGCCTGCTAGACCTTTCTATGGATGCCCTACAGGCACTTGAACTCAATCTGTCTAAAATAGAACTGAATTTGCCATCTCCCCCAGCCCCAACTCAGCTCCCCATCTTGGGGAAGGACACCACCATCCAATGATGCTCTGGCCCAAGACCCTGGGGGCCTCCTCACCTCCTCCTTCCTTCCCTTCCCCCAAAGTCTTGTCCACTCTGGTGTATCCCCTGCCACAGCCAGGGCTGGCTGCAATTCTGATCACACCTCTCTCCAGCACAAAATGGTTCAGTGGCCCCCATCACTCTAGAGATCAAGTCCAGATTCTGTGCCGTCCAGCCCCTGCCTAACCCTCGCCACCCTTCCCTAGCACTGGAGATGTGGGGAGCAAATACTTATTTCAGTTCCTTGAATGAACTGGGCCACCCCCACACCCCAGTCTTTGCCTGAGCTGTACCCTCTGCCACAGACACACTCTCCCACTTCCACTCCTGCGCCCACCCCACCTTCTCCCATCTTCAGCTCATCTTTCATGTCTCTGCTTTAGACATCTTCAGGCTGGCTGTGGCCCCCACAACTCCCTGCACTTCCTCTCCGCCCCCACAGCTCCCTACACTTCCTGTTTCTGAGTTACACCCCCTTGTTTTGGAGCAGACCACTCACTTGTCCCACCTCTCCACCTTGGATCACAAGCTCCCTGAGGCAGCGAGCGTGTGGATCCTGTTCACCCCGCAGCCTCAAGCCTAACACCAGGCTGGTACACACGGGTGCTCCCTAAGTGTTGAATAAATGGGTAGAAAGAAAAGAGGCAGTAAGCACTGGGAGGATGGGGTCCCCTGGACACACCACAGCAGCCCAGATGCTGATCTTCAGCTCCAGGGGCTGAGGCAGTGGGGATGCCTGAGCCCCCAGCCTGAGGGGGGCCGGGGAGGGAGGTGCACCCTCAGGGAGAAGGCCCCAGCCTGACATCTGCCCTGGGTAGTCATGGAAGTGCCTAGTGCTGGGCCTTTGTAGCTCAGGTCAGCTGAACTTGGTCCTAGGTACCTGCCTTTGTCAAGACATGGCAGCCCTGGCAAGTAGGCAAAAGGTGCCACAGACCAGCGTGACCTTCATAGAGCTTGGTCAAGCCCAGCTGCACAGACAGACAACAGGGACTTTGGTGAGGACTGGAGCTGGTGGTCATGGTGGGATTCTTGGAGAAGGTGGGGATCCTTACCCTGTAGTCCCTGGTACCCCAGTGCCCAGACTCGGGCCACCTGAGAAGGCCAAATACACAAGAGCTAGGCTCAGGGCCCAGGTCTCTTCCCCACCCCCTCTCCTCCAGCCACCTTCCCCCTCCCACCCCTGCTGGCCCCCAAGTCCCCTCCACCCTGCCAGCTCCCCTCGTCCCCACACTGCCACTGACACAATGCACAGCGCCCACGCTTAAAAATCTAAATGCTTTTGAAAATGTTTAACCTAGTTAGACAAATTAGCAAAAATTTGTGCAAAACAATTTAGGTATTTAAAATATTCAATGTTTTTAAAAAACTGGAAAACTGTTCTTAGCTTTCAGCTGCAAAAACCAACAAAATATAACATCCCAGCAATCTTACCATGAGGTGTAACATAACCCTTCGGGAAAGCTGTTAAACAGCTACTGAGGCATCCTGGGAAATAGCACTTCATTTATTCAAATGCACATATGTCAGGCTTTTGCACCATATGTCATTCCAAGCTATTTACAGTAATAATTAAATCTTAATCAACGTTTAACCTCTGTAAAATGTTTGAAGAATCCTAATCACCCTTCAGACTGCACTAATGAAGGAGAAATATATAAACATAAAAGGAAAATGATGCATAGATATCACACTGGAAAGAACAGTAATTGCAAAATTGTATTTCTTTTTAAATATAATCAGTAAATGATGTAAAGTAAGCCAAGGAGTATTTTAAGTTAAGACATCTTGGATGTCAGAGGTGTGAGCAGCTAATTTTGTTCTGCTACCCATAACAGATGTAGCATATTTTATTTTAGTGCCATTATTAGCAACTTCCCATGCCGGCTTTCACTGAAGCACTGGGGCCCACATTAAAATCAGAGAGGCTGCTCACAGCCACGGTGAGGACCACGGCCCAGAGCCATGGCACACTGTGCCCACTCCCTAGACAGCACTGGCCTGGAGGAGACTGAGGCCTCCCCTTCCCTGCTCCTCAGGGCTCCCTGCAGAGCTGAGGGCAGCAGGTAGGAAAATGGGAGATGCAGGCAGTGGGGAGGCTGGGGGGGGGGGGGGGGGGGGGG
>NW_007728986.1:181431-190711 GCF_000696425.1 Galeopterus variegatus | reverse complement strand
GGGGGGGGGGGGGGGCAGTGGGGAGGGGGGGGGGGGGGCAGGAGAGGCGCTCAGGAGCAGGGGCTCGGGGACAGAGCTAGCATTCTAGCTTTTCCCTCTCATTCCAATTCAATCCACCCTCAAGTTGGCAGATGTTGATGGTCACCAACTCCGTACACCCCGGCTGAGCACACAGAGATGGACAAGACCAGTCCGTGCCCTTGAGAAGCTTAGTCTAGGGAAGGAGTCAGACAATGAAAGCAATGAATTCCAGAGAGATAAGCAAAGTGCCATAGAAACTAGGGGGTGGGGGAGGCTGGGGGTTATAATTTATCAATAAAGAAACAAGGAAGGAAGACTTCTAGAAGAGGTGGGACAGGAAAAGAGTACAGGATTTTTTTATTTTTTTGATGCTGGCCATTATGGGGATCTGAACCCTTTGCACTGGTGTTACAACACTGTGCTCTAACCAAATGAGCTAACCCACCAGACCCCCACATTTTTTTACACTTTAAAAAAATTTTTTTAAATATAGGATTAGATAAGAGGGTAGGCAAAGTTTGCTGGGTGAAGGGAAAAGCATTAGCTGGCTAGCATGGCCTGTTTTAGGGGGGCAATGTTGGACATGTTGGAAATGTGGCAGGAAATGGAGGTGGGGCTGTGACAGGCAGGACTTTATAGGCTACACAAAGGTGGCAGCATTTTATCTGAGGGCAGTAGGGAGCCACGGAAGGATTGTGAGCAGGGGTGGGCCACAACTCAAACTGTTTTAGAAAGGTCTCTCTGGTAGTGGTGGGTGTGGAGGATGAACTGGAGGGGCAAGTGCGGGGGCAGGGAAGCCTGCTGGGGAGCAGCTGTCAGAATCAGAGAGGTTGTGAGTGGGGGCAGAGCGGAGAGTGTGCTGATGATCCTTTTGGAATAGGGGCAAGTGCGGGGGCAGGGAAGCCTGCTGGGGAGCAGCTGTCAGAATCAGAGAGGTTGTCAGTGGGGGCAGAGCGGAGAGTGTGCTGATGATCCTTTTGGAAGATGAAATCCATAGGAGTTGATGACCAATTCCATGTGGGGGTGAGAGGGAGGTGTCGAGGATGACTGTGCACTGGATGACTCCTCATTCTAGCTCAGAAGCTGGGGTGGCTGGTGATGCCATTCTCGGAGGCAGGGAAAATGGGTGGGGGATGGTTAGGGTGGGCATGTTAGGTCTCGGGTGTCTGTGGGTTCCCCGAGTGGAGAGATGTGGGAAGCAGATGGGTCCAGGGCTCTGTAGGTCTGGGCAAGAGAGAGAGCCTGGGACATGTGAGCACAGCCAGAGCCTCCAGAGTGGAGGAGCTTGCCCAGGAGAGCAGATGGAGGGGAGAGTGCCAGGCCCAGGGAACAGGCGCACTGGGAGGGCGGGTGAAGGGAGCCAGCCCACGATGGCGGCCTTGAGGGACCAGCCCAAGGAGCAGAAGCAGTGGTTGCCACAGACACTGAGCAGCCAGGCAAACAGAGTTTTCTGAGAGTGATCCCAATGAGGGCTGAGAGGCTTTGGTCTTGGCAGCTAGATTTTGGTGGCCTCCTTGGGTCAAGATTTCCTACTCCCCTACTCAGTACTGACTCTGGGTCCCAGCCTCTCATTTCCATCCTGGGCCACCTCTTCTGGCCCTTTTTAGGATCCTTCCAGCTCCCTGGTCATGGCTGGGTGTTGGGCCAATGGCCTACCACCTTTAGGTCTCATGGGTGTTGGGACCGTGGGGGTCCTCCCCACTGGGCTCAGCTGGGGGAGGCTGGGGCAGGGAGCCCTGGGCTCCCTGCTTGACCAGACCTGTTGTTTCCTCCCCTCTCCACCAGTAATCAAGTGTCTGCCTTGAAGATCACCTCTCTGAGGTGTGTGTGGAGCCGAGAGTCCTCCAAGAGGTCCAAACCCAGGGCTTTGCCTGGCAGTGACCTTTGGGCCTGCTGGTAAATGAAAGTGATTCAGAGTGTCTGGGGCTGCCTCCTGCTGTCCCACCCAGCCCCAGGCTCCCAGAGGCAGGGACAAAGGGCTTATGCTGTCCTCTCGGGGTCCCCTGCTGCTTAGAGGGGCTGATGGGTAAAAAGCAGAAGTCGGCTGTACGTGCCATGTCGGCAGCAGAACAAATGGTGTGGTGGCCACAGTGGCTCAAGATGGGGTTGTGGAGAGAGGGAGGGAGGTGCCAAGGCTCAGTGGGAGGAGTGGGTGCAGCCAGGAGGGGCCCCAGGGTGGTGGGCTAAGAGGGCAGAGATTTGGTTGTGATCACAAACTAGCCCTGAGGGGCCTTCTCTGGGGAGAAGGTTGAGAAGGGAGGCTGGGCAAGGAGCAGTCCCAGGTGGCCAGCGACTCAGGCAGGAACCTGCAGCTAACTCTTTCATCTGGTGGGCTCCTCCCCAGGGACCCCAGAGCCATCCAGCAAGGCTCTTGAGGGAGTGGCATCTGGGGTGGGGAGCCAGAGCCCTGGAGAGGAGGGTGCCAAGACCATGGAGGACGATCAGTACTGGCTGATAGCACCCCAGCCCCAAAACTGGGAGTACCTGTAACATGCGCACTGCTGTGAAATAAGCAGTTTTGCACTGCTAGCCCTCCCTGACTCCAGGCAGGACCTGCACCTTGCTCCCAAAGAGCCTCATCCCCACCATATCAGATGTGACCCTCCCCTGCCATATCAGAGCCCTATCCCATCCCCCAGATCCAACTCAGACCCTGCTGCCCCTCCCAGGAGATATCTCCAGAAGCAGAGCCCCATGTCAGCATTGCCCCAGCCTGCCCTCAGCACCCTAAGGCCCAGCTGGCCCCAGATCCCGTAGAATGGCCTGACAGCCTTCCTTTGTGGTATAGGAAGGGTTAACCTTGAGATATTTACCTCTGTCCCCTGGCTCATTGAGGGTGGGGGACCAGAGTCAGGAATGCAATTTGGGGCCACCTCTGCCTCTGCAGCCTCTAGCACACACACCTGCAGCCAGAGGCCAGCAGATAGTTTACATATTTGAACCTGGAGCTAAGGTGCGGAGACATAAACAGGAAACTGGATCCCCAGCCTGTGCCCCATTCTCAGGGGCTTTTACCTACTACAAAGAACTTCCTCCTCTTTGCCTTTCTTCTGGTGGCCTTTCTGCCCCCTTTTCAAAGGCCAGGTCTGTGGGGGTGGGCGTTCTGCATGACCCTGTGACATAGCTCAAAGCCACCTCCTACTCCTGGCTAGGGGTCTAGGCCTCTGAGGGTCTGCAGGTTGTGGAGACATTGACACAGGCCCAAAGCCCAGGCCAGCACCTGGCTGACCCTATGAGTGACCCTAGCTGGCCCTCTGCCAGGCCTGGGACTGCTTGCCCACTGGGCAGCCACATCCCACCCTTTCTCACCAGGGTGGGGCATGTCTCAGGTCCCACTCAGATACACACATATAGGCCTCATTTGGGGGGCAGCTATCCTGAGTGTCCTTGGAGGGCAGGGGTGTTAGGCTAGGGCTGGCGAGCAGGTGAGGCATGAGCCTGAAACTCTGGACCTCTGGGTCAAGCCTCTGGTGCTGTCTTGGGCTCCCACTGCTTTCTCAATGAAGGTCAGACTCCTCAGCTGGACACTCAAGGCCTTCTGGGAGTTTCTCCGGGTTCCTCACCCACCAGCTGCTCTCCGTTTCCTGAACATTGTGTGTACAGGCTTTGAGGCCTGAGTCCAGGCTATATCCTGATCTTTTTTTTTTTTTCCTTTTTGTCTTTTTTTTATATCCTGATCTTTTAAGGCTGCCTCCTCCAGGAAGCCTCCTCTGATCTTCTCAGAGCAAATCCATTGCTGCTGCCTCTGGTGCCCCCGGCACTTGTTTTCATCTCCATTACAACCCCAGTCACAGGCTGATCACATCCCCAATCAAAGGCTGTACTCCGCCCCATTGTGAGCCACCCAAGGCAGCTCAGTGTCTCTGTGCCTTGTACAAAGTAGGACCTCAATATCAGTTGAATTAAATTGAACTGAAGTGCCTCAAGTACAGGGATCCTGTCTTAAACTTTTCCATCTCCCCTGCACCATGTGTACCCAATACATGCACAGACCCCACCTCCCCACTTTGGAGCCTTGCACTATTCCCGGGTGCCCTCTGGTGGACCAATCTCAGAATCATTCTCTGTCCTCTATCTTCTCAGCCTCAAGGCCTCAGTTTCCCCACATGTGCAGTGGGAAGATTTTCTATCTCCTGGGGCTGGGAGGATAATAACTAGAACTGGATGGAAGAGACCTTTGGGGGCTTAGAAAACCTGTGTGATGCTGCATAAAGAGGGCAAGGCCCATGGTCATCCCAGCACCCAGGTCTGGTCCTGCTCACTCAGCTCACAGCCCTGAGCTCTTGCTGCAGGCCAGGCGTGTTCTAAACACTTCACACATGTCGATGCTTTTAACTCTCTCAGTGGGAACTTTGCACAACCAAGCCTCCTTCCTCCCTGTCCTGAATTCAGTTAGGTGTTCTAGAAGGTCCTGGAAAGGAGAACCGGGAGGAACAAGCTGGGAGGCGGCCCTGCCGGAGCCTGTCATCAGGCATGTGTGCATGATTGTGCATGTGCTCGCGTGTGCGCCTGTGTGCACACGCAGGTTTGGGTGGGGGTGTGGGGAACAGGCATCATGACAGGTGGCGTTGGCGTTCCTGGGCTCTGAGCGGCTTTGCCATTCTCATCCGTCCCTCCTGGGGGGTCCTGTGGGCAAACTCCAAGAAAGCAGCGGGCGGGAGGCAGCAGATTTCTGACAGCAAAAATAGCCCGCTTCAGAGTTCAGTGGGGACTGATTAAACCAGTAAACGAGAAAAACCCCAAACAAACATCTCCAAGCAAAGTAGGAGACAAAGCAGCGGGCGGGAGGCAGCAGATTTCTGACAGCAAAAATAGCCCGCTTCAGAGTTCAGTAGGGACTGATTAAACCAGTAAACGAGAAAAACCCCAAACAAACATCTCCAAGCAAAGTAGGAGATGGATTTAAGACCAGAGGGGAGGAGGACCCTGCTCTGGGAGACGGCGAATGCTGCTGTGGACTCAAGAGGGACATGATGCTCCCTGGGCATTTTCTCTGGCCTCATATCAGCCCTGGAAGAGTGGAAGAAGCAAGAACAAAGTCAAGGTGGCCCCAGACGAGCCATGCTCTGCATTAGGCACTGATAAAGAGCACCAGTTCTCAGCCTCAGGGACACCCTATCTGTCGAGGAAGGGAGAAAGGGCTGTTGTCCTGAGGGGGGACATGGGACATAGGAAACACACCACCAGAGTCTACACACGTGAGGTAACAGATCCTGGCAGGGTGCATCAGGGAGGACTTCCTGGAGGAGGGGCCATCTCTAGAACAGCTTGGATGTAGACCTGAGCTTATTCCTAACTCCCCCATTCTTGGTTTGGAGTTCAAATGCTTTCTCAGAGAAAGAGAGATAAGCTGGAGTAGACATTTGCTTCTGGTGGATCAGAGCTGCCTAGCCAAGCTGATTCCTCAAAACTACCATTCTCCTCAGGGCTGGTGAGGGGGTGGAGAGAGACAGTAGAGGTTCTGGTACCCAGTGGGGGTACCCCCATTTTCTCCCCATACAGGGAGGGTGTACGTCTGTTTCTTAACTCTGAAAGCTGTAAGGGGGGACAGGAAGGGCAGGGGTTAGGGGGTGAGGAGGGGGTGGCTGAGTTTGGCCCTCGGGTACCTCATCTACAGCATAGAAGTGGCCTCTAAGAGCCACCTTCTGGGGCCAGGGCGAGACATGGCTCATGAACGCTGCTGAGGACACGGGGAGGGGTGTTGGCAGGGCTGGCATGGGAGGCTCGGAGCAGTGAACCCTGGGGGGCTCTTATGACATTTTCTCTTCCAGTCAGGCTGTTCAGCAGGAGCTAGAGGTGGGGGAGGGGGTCCTCTGCTGAGGCATCAGGGAAGGCCAGAGGGCAGGAGCCAACAAACTGACAAGACAACCGACAGAGCAACAGCCAAACAGGAAACCACCCTCGAGGCTAGTGAACCGGACTCCTTGCCCCCATGCAGCCCCTGCAGCAGCTGGGCAGGGAAGAGACACACTCAGGGCCTCTAGCTCCTACTGAGGCAGCCCAGAGCCTGCTCACTGCCCAATCTTCCCCATCCCCCACCCTGGCCCTACAGCTGCCAGGAGGACAGAAGGAGTGAGTGAGGGTCCAGGGGACTAAAGGCACGTGCCAAGGAAGCCTAAGGCCCTGCCCATTCTTCATGTGGCAACATCAGGGCCACACCTGGCCCCAGGGGTGGCTCTCAGAGGGCACACCCATGCTGCAGATGAGGCACCCGAGGGTCAGCGTCTGACTTAAGGTCACACAGCCCACCATCAGCTCTCTCAATTCTAGTAGCAGGGCCCTTCTTGCATTTTCACTTCCAGAACCTTCCTGGGCAGAGCCAGGAAGAAACTTATTCCAGCACCTCATCTTACAGCTACGGAAACTCAGGTCTTTGAGGTTAACACCCAAGGTCATAGGGAGAGTTGAGGCTGAGGGATGCCTGCCAGAGGGGCAGAGGGCAGGCCTGGGGGACACAGGCCCCTGGCCCCAGCACCACCTAGGGATGGGGTGAGGCCCCAGTTGCCCCCCATTCCCCACACCTCACTCATCCACAGACAAGCCCCACCTTCTTCTGTGGACACATTTCAGCCTCACCAAATCAGCTAATTATTGACAGTTGGTGAAGAGGAGATTTCACTTTTTCCTCCTGTTAAACTGCTCCTAATTAGTTCCCTGTCACCACGGCTGGCTCGCCCGCCCGTTCACGCGGTAATCCCGCCGCACAGTGCCTCATTAACCTTTTGCTCCTCTCCTGCCGCCTGCCAACGAGATGAAGACAAAAACAGATTGTCGAACAATGGCTCTGGCTTGTATGTGCAGCCCCATTCCCCAGCCCCGAGCTCCCCGGGGAACAGGGGAGGAGAGAGGGGACTGGGGTGGGGGGAGAGCTCAAGAGGAACCAAGGAAGAGAGAGAGAGGCACAAAGAAAGACAGAGGCTGTGGGGAGGGGGCCTTGGCCAAGTACTGCTTCTTGCTCCCAGGAGACATGAGGTTCATTAAACGGGATTGGAAGTGCTCACAGGTAGGGAACACCAGCTATCAGAGTTGGAGGGACAGTAGCCATCACCTGGTCCAGCCTCTCATGGCAGCCAAGCCCATGGACCCAGAGACTGGATCCTGCATCTCCCTCAAGGCACTTGCACCAGTGTGGAGGGGGGGGGGACAGAGGTGACCACATTTACCTGGAACCCAGAGCCCCAATCTCCAGAGAACGCAGAGCCAGAAAATCCACCACAAATCAGGTCTGTCCATGCCACAGAAAGTCCTCTCCAAGCTATGTGACCTGAAGCGCCCAAGAGCGAGTTCCAGCACAGCACTAGGCTTTATTCTCATAATAGCCCACCCCCTCCACCTGACGTTTCTTGTTGATTGAGTTTTTGTCTCCACCACCAGAATGGAGGCTCCCTGAGACCAGCGGCTATTCCACAGCCATCCTATTTACAAGCAGGGGAAGCACCCCACTCTCTATGGTGTAGGGAACAGATTCTAGGTGCTGATGGGCCCGTCCATGCCTGGGAACAGCCTGGCTTAGCAGGTCTTGGCCAATGTCCCACTCTGGCATTAACCTCCGGGTCACAGGGTCCACTAGGGCAGACCCCATGCTCCCTTCATGGGCTATGGGACTGAGGCCAAGAAGTGAGGCCAGATCCACTCCTAGTTCTCACAACTAAGTCTATAGAGGTTCCCTGTCCCACCTGTTGGCTCTCTAGACTCCCCCTACCCCCTATCCCCTGCCCACCCTTTCCTCAGCTCTGGATTGAAAAACAAAGACACAGACACTTACGCCTGGAGGTCCCTGTGACAATGTACACTGATTCCCTGTGAAGGGTAGGAGGGGTGGGTGAGGGCACTGGAATGTTCCTACTGATTAATTAGCAGCAAGCAGTCTGGTCTGGGGCTCAGACCTGGGCCTCCTCTTTTTATAGTGAGATGGGGATAAGCTGGGAGGGTTATAGAATCCTTCTGCCAGCACGCAAACTCTGCTCCATCATTGCCAACTTTGGACCTTGGGCAAGGTACTTAACCTCAATGCACCTCAGTTTCCTCATTTGTAAATACTGGTGCTACATTGTAGGACTGTCACATTCTGGACCCCCATTTCCCCACCACAGCCACCTAGGCCTCTATACTCACTGGGCCCAGGGACCCCCAGGAGGCCACGCCTTTCCACCTGGGCTATGGGCATTGCCTCCCCATCACTGCCTTCTCTCCAAGTCCCCAGCCCCCATTTCACACCCAGTGAGTGAAACTTCCCTTGCTGGTCTCCCATGGTTTCCCATCCCTGAGCTCAATTCTCTGAATAAAGGGAGAAAATGGCTACTGTTTTGCCTCCTAGACTGCCATGTCACTGGCACATCACCCAGTTGCCAAGTCTCATTAGCTCCTTCTAGTCCCCTCTGCAGTAGCTCAACTCCACAGAGCCCCTGGCCCTCAGTTTCCCTGAGGCCACTCCACCTGGGTTCTCCCCTGGCGCTCGGCTGCTCCTTCCCTTTCTTGATGGATTTTCTTCCTCCCACAGTGACCTCTCCCCCTTCTTTGGCCTCAATTCCCCGCTATGCATTGAAGGTTCCATAATTCCAGCCAAAATCTCTCCCCAGAGCTGTAGATGCATACACCTGATTATCTAGGTAACATTCCTTGATATTCAATAATACTTCAAACTGGCAGGGTTCTAGCAGGACTCACCACAGCAAACGACACAGAGTTCCCAGCATGCTGCCTGGTCTAGTAGATGCTTAGTAAATGACAGCTGTTGTTACTATTCGCAATTTGACCCTCAGTTCCATTTCAGAAGGCAGAAATGCTAATTTGAAAATAGCAGACAAAACTCTCTCCTAGGAATTGAGGGGGGTGGGGTTGAAGTTCTTTCCTGAACCTCTGGGCTAGGGAGTTGGAAAACCCACACCAATCACTTCAGGCTCGCCATTCTAGCAAACAGTTCCTAAACTCTACCTCCAAGTCCCCTAATTAATTAATTAAGTTCCAAGGATTACTTCTGTTGACAACTTTGGTGGCTTTTGGCAAGGTTGGGTCAGCCCAAGCAAGTCTAGACTTATTGTGGCAAATCCCACCGGCTTCAGGGATGTGAGAGATGATCCCCATACGGCAGAAACAGCACCTTGTTAGAATTAATTGGGAGGAGGAACAGGGGGGAAAGCAGCCCCCTCTGGCTGTTGGCTGATGGGACTTGTGCCACCGGTCACAGACAGGCCTCAAAACACCCCATAATGTCCAGGCCAGCCTGCATCCTGTCGGGGTAGATGCAGCTGAGGAAGGA
>NW_007728986.1:177412-180463 GCF_000696425.1 Galeopterus variegatus | reverse complement strand
AAAAGGAGCCTGGAAGGACATGGAACCTCTGCACAGCCCAAGAGGCTCCCTTTAGACCACATCTCTGCAGCCAGAGCCATCTCTCCATTATCTGCCCCAGAGGAACACCTGCCGAAGACCCAGAGTGCTCTAGGACCCTTCCCCACCACAGCGGGGGCCCCACTCCCCCCTCTCTCCACTGCTCCAGGGTAGGCAAGGCGGTTGAATGAGGAGAGAAAATGAGCCAGGAGGAGCTCTGGACTGGGAGTGTGGTGGGGTTTCCTCTCACCTGGCCCCTGTGACCTTGGGTGGTCCTGTGGCTGCTCTGGGCCTCCACTTCCCCAGCAGAGCCAGGAAGATAGTAAACTGGAAGACCTTGAAAATCCTTCGAACTGGGATGGTCTCTGATGCTGTATGGTGGGTTTTCTCTGCCCTGGGTCGCTCCCCTGTGCAGGCAGGTAGAGCTATGAGAGCTCCTTGAAGCTCAGAGCACATGGGTGACTCTGACCCTCACCTAGAACCTGGGACGCAGGCTGATTGCACAGAGAGATGCAGCAGCGGCTTCAGGGAGTGCTGATCCCAGCCCTTTGGGGATGGGGTGCCACAGACCACCAAGAAATACCTCCCTTCCCATACTCAGAACTTCTAGGCAACCTGGGGCCCTCAGCTCCATTTGGAGTTCCCAGGCTGCAGCCTTCCTGGGGGTGGGGAAGAGGGCAGGAAGAGTAGCCCCACCTCAAGACAAGGTGGGCCCTGTGGGTCTGAGGGTGCTGCTGGTGCATGTCCCACACAGGCTCCCGCCTGGTGTGCCTTGAATAGTGTCCCCCAAGGCAGGGGCCCCACCACTATCACAGTCTCCTCCTTGGACTCCAAGGATCTCGGGCCTGGAGGCAGGGCCACCACCTCCTACCCTAAGGCCTGGGGTCCCCAGTCCTCAAGTCCAGCTCTAACACCCCTGACCTCTTATTTTCACCTTCCTCAGCTTCCCTCCAGGAACCCCTGCCCCTCCCACCACCTCTCTTGGGGCCCTACCTGAAGCAGGGCTGAAATCACAAGGTCAGAAGCCCCTCTCTGGCCAGCCCCTGACTTCTCCTCAGCTCAGTTACTCAAATGGCACGCTCATGCTCTGCCTCCTCAGGCCTGCTCCTCCCGCTCAGCTTCCCGCCCATCTTCACTCCCAACCCAGCTCCAATTCTGTGGGCCTCTGCTCCTGTTCTCCCACCAATCTCCTGAATGCCCCACCAGAGGGGATCCTGCGGCCCCTCCCTGAGCTGACCCCTGCCCTCTTGCACCACCCACTGGGCTTCCCTGCCTCCTTCGGCCAGCTGTCCCTCTCATTCTCCCCTCAATGTCTTAAAACTCTGGCCTCCCCCTGCCTCCGTCTCCTTCCTCTCTGCTTGGTCACAAGAACCCAGAAGCCGTCAGAACAACTTCAATGTACCCACCCCCAGCCCAACTGCCTCTGCCCCCCAGTCCTCTTCCACCCACTAACATGGAGACAGGGTTCTCCCCCATCATGGCCGATCCCCTATCTGTGCTCTGGTTCCCTCCCCTCTTCTCACAGTTTGCTCCCCCAACATCCTCCTCTCAATGCCCCCAGTTTCTCTCCTGGTGCCTTTTGCGTTTACACAAGCTCTGGTCTTCCCCATTTTAAAAAAGGAAAAATAAATAAATGAAAGTCTCTCTTGATCCCACATCTTGTTCCAGCTGTGGGCCTGTTTCACTTTTTGCCCCCGGTGCCAAGCATCACCTTTTATCTGCGCCCCGGCCCTCAAGGACAAGATTGCCTTCCTTGCCTGAGACACCAATGCACGCTCTTCAACCTCAGGAAGCTTGACCTCTCTGGAGGATCTGACCCGGTGGACAGCTCCCCCACGTGCCAAGCATCACCTTTTATCTGCGCCCCGGCCCTCAAGGACAAGATTGCCTTCCTTGCCTGAGACACCAATGCACACTCTTCAACCTCAGGAAGCTTGACCTCTCTGGAGGATCTGACCCGGTGGACAGCTCCCCCACCCCTGATCCCACCTGGCCCAGCTCTGCCTTCACTTCCTTGGCCTCCTGTCCTCGGACCCCCGTGGGGCCTCTGTTCTCCACACTCTCCCTGGCTGACCCCACCCACCACCCTCACATCCAGCACTGTTTTTATGGTGGTGGCCTCTACTTTTGTCCCTCCAGCCCAGGCCTCTCTCCTGAATTCTAGAACCAGAGCCAACTTCACACAGGGCACCTCCATTCACATGTCCCATGGGTTCCTCAAACCCCATGTGTCCAATCAACTCAACTTGCTGTCCTCCCTCCAACCTGCCCCACCTCGTGTCTCCATCTTGTTAAGTAGTCCCTACATCTGCCTGGTCGTTCAAAACCAGAAAGCTGGGCGCATATCCCGCAGGTTCCCTTTCCCTCCCACCTCACACTGTTCTTCATCAAATCGTGCTGAAGCTGCTGCCTGACTCTCCCTTAAAGGACCCACTTCCCTTGATGCCCATTGCCAACAGCCTGGTTCAAGCCGCCATCATCTCTCGCTGGATGCCCGCCACAGCCTCCTGATGGTGCTTTCTCCTCCAGAGCTCCAACCTAGCCTCACAATGCAGCCATGGGACCGATCAAAATCAGAATCTGTGGTCCTGCTTTGCACAGCCCTTAGGGTGACATTTACCCTCTCTGCTCTGGCTTCCAAGTTCCCCCACCACCTGGCCCCAGCTCCCCTTACCTGGTCCCCTCATCTCGCCCCACTCTCTGCTCGTGCTGCAGACTTTGCTCAGCTCTTGGAACGTGCTGTGTGCTGCCTCACCTCACACCTTCACATCAGCTGATCCCCAGCCCACGTGTCCCAACCCCCTTCTCACCTGGCCAACTGCAGCCCATGCTCCAGCTCCCAGGGAAATGCCACTTCCCCCTAGGCTTGGTGTGGTTTGCTGTCTCCTCCCACGTCTGGCTGAACTCTGTCCTAACACTCTCACACTTCATTTGCTATTCTATGTTTAATCCTTGAGTTTACTGCTTGACCCTCGGCCCTGTGAGGTCAGAGACTGGGCCAGTCTCATTCTCGGCTCCCCCCCCCCCCCCCCC
>NW_007728986.1:121951-176673 GCF_000696425.1 Galeopterus variegatus | reverse complement strand
CCCTGCCCTTGGGCCCCTTCCCACTGACCTCTGACATCTGCGGGAAAAGGCTGATGGCCAGCGGCAGGGCCAGGCCGAATGCTGCCAAGCACACGAGGCTCTGCATGGGGAGGAGCAGCCGGGGGCGTGCCTGCAGCAGAGCCGTCCTGTGGAGGAGAACGGGGAGCCCCATAAGACCCAAAGATGGGGTGCACTAGTGGCTAGCCACCATGCTGGGGTCCATTCAGAGGCTCAGCACCAGTGCCAGCTAAATAGATGGAGCAAAATTCCATCTTTGGGGACTTCCCTGATTGGCCTCCTCTCCCCAGGCCCTGCCTTGAAGGACATTACTGGTTAAACTCCCAACTATTCATGTCATAAACAAGCACTTGTGGGGCACCCACCCACTGTGTGTCCAGCCCTGTGCCAAGGTGGCCACATGTGGGAGAGATGATGGAAGAGGCTGTTGGCCCCTATTCCTGGGGAGACACACAGGAAAGTAAGATCACTCTTAAAGGCAGCACATAATTAAATAGCAAACAAACCAGAGTAGGTGCCAAGTCCAGGGGAGGAGACAAAGAGTGCACACACACACACACACACACACAGCCAGGAGGGGGTGATCCTCCTCCAGTGTGGGAACAGAAGACACCTCACTGGCCACTTCCATAAACTTCGATCCAAGAGCCACAGAGAGGGACAGTGACTTGTCCAAGGCCAAGGCCAAGGCCAGGTCTGCTGGAGGGAGGCAGGGCTATTGCCTGGACTCCTGACTCCCTGAGAGTGCTGTCACCTCTAGCTGCTCCTGGCTCCTGCCTCATCACCAGCATGTCACAGCTGGCACCCACTCCCCACAGCAGGCTGTGGAGATGGAATTCCTGGGCAGAGAGGGTTATGAAAAACCTCCCTCCAGGGCCTTGGGTCCTCCAGCTCCATAACAAAACAAGCTCCCCAGAAAGGGTGGGGGCCATACCAGCTGCAGATATGCATTCCACTCGGGGAGGCCTGGCAGGGAGTGGGGGGGAGCAGCAAGATGAATGACTAGACTACTTGCCAGGGGATGCTGGGTGGTACTAAATCGAACCTCAGTAACTGTGGCGCCCTCCACGTGACCAGCTCCCAGGTGAAGAGGATATAATCAGGGCTCTTGCCCCTCCCCCACTGCAACAGGGCTAGCCATGGCCAAAGGCAGGGGAGAGGCCCCCACTAGGGGCAAGACCCCAGTGTAGGGGGAAGGCAAGCCCTATATCATCCTCCCCTCCTGGGACAAGAATCCCAAGAGCACCTGGCCCTGAGCAAATGGCAAAATAAGGAGAAGCAGTTTTCAAGCTGTAGTGTGTGTCGGAATGGTCTGGGCAGCTGGTTAAAAATGCAGACTCCCAAGGGCCCCTTACAACAACGAGATCCTGGTTTGGTTAGTATTAGACTGCAGAATTTGCATTTTAAGCAATCCTCCATGAGTCTAAAATGAGGATCCTCAGACCATACTTCTAAGAAACCCTGTCCCAGGATGTTCCTGCTCAGGTATCAATAAAGATCCAATTACTGGCAAACTCTATGTAAGTAAAAGGGTTAGCTCGGGCCTGGCACACAGAAAGTGCTCAGTAATTCTGCGTCATTACTGCTGTTATTGTCCAACTCACGTGCGGGAAAAAGTAGGATCCTGTGGCTAGACTGTCCTCCAGCCCTTCCCACTGGCCCAAACCCCAGCATCTGAATTAAGCCTGAATTAAGCTACTGGAGAGGGGAGTTTCTGCAGGATTAAGAGCAGAAGGACAAAGATGCCTTAATGAAGCTCAAACCCCTCTGATCTACCCCCTCGGTCCAGCACCCTATTCCCTCCTTCTCCTCCCTCTGGCCCCACACCCTCGCTGGACTCAGCCTAAGACCTCCTGGGCTTTCTTAGGAATCATGGAGGGGACAGGAGTAAGGCTGAGACAGGCCCTGAGATCAGCTTCTCCAGCAGGAGTAGGAGGATGGGACACAAGGCTCATTTACTCTCCAAATGTGCACACTGGGCCTGGGGCCCCTGCTCAGAAAAGGCTGTGGAAGGCGGGGCTGCCCTCCCTACACCAGCAGTCACTGGAGGCTGTGAAGTCCCTGAAGGCACAGTCCTGAAGGTCCCAGAGGGCAAGGAGAAAGAATGAATCTCCCCCCACCTCAGCAGGTGAGGAGCAGGCCATGGACTCCATCCTTGGGACCTCCTGGTGGGGACACTGGACAGAACCCCCCTTTGGCATGGGGCTGTGACCTTGGTTCCTCACTCAGGGGCGGCTGTCTGAAGTTCCCACTGGAAAGGTGGTCCAGGAAGCCCCAGGCCTGTGCCACCAACTCAGGAAGCAGGCAGGCCCCAGGCTGTAGCCAAACAGGAGCCTCAGAAGTCCCAGCCCAGAGCAGGCAGGAGAGTGAACACAGCAGGACAGGGGGAGGGGCGGAGGAGAGGGAGATGGCAGGGAGGGATGGGAAAGGCAGCAGAGGGAGTTAAAATATGCAGATGGAGAGATGTGTGAATGCCTGGGAGAAAGGAAAGACCCGGATCCCAGAGACTGAAGGAGGCTGGGGGAGTGGACTCAGGAACCCACCATGAGGGTATAGCCTGGACCCCAACCCAGCTCAGTCCCAGCCTGGTGCCTTGCCCCTCCTCCCCCCATCCCAGGGCTGGAGATGCAGGGCTGGGGGTGGGCAGTGGGGAGTGAGCTATAGACCTCCTGATCCAGCACAGGCACCTGCCTCTGAGTTGGGGGATTACATTTGGGGGGCTAATCCCAGCCCTGAATCTAAAACTAGCTTCCTCCACAGCATGGCTGGTGAAGTTCTGCTGCAGGGAGGGTGTGGGGTGTGACCCTCTGCAGCCCCTAGTAGAGAGCATGGGGACACTACCTGTGTGTGTGTCCGTGCCCTCAGAGGCAGCCCAGTGCTCAGGTGAGGAAGCCTGGGGAGACACTCCTCTGCTTCTGTCTTGAGACTCTTCCTTTCAGTCTCAGAGTCAAGGACAACTGGGCATGCTGAGTTCCCACTGCTTTCTTATCCTAGCAGGAAACGCAGGCTCTGAGTGCTCCTCCAAGAGAGAATAAGCTGAGGCCAGAGGCAAGTAAGCCTGGTCCCAGCCCACCGCCATACGACAGCTTGTCTCCCCCATTGCTGTGCATTCCTTCAGCACTTGGAGCAGTTTTCGTTTGCGCTCCATTAATTTGCAACTAGGCTGCTTTGTAAGTGTTCTTTTGTCTTTCTTCCTGGCTATCCTGACTCCCTCACCCACTGTGGCCCCCCAAGGGTGGGGGCTGCCTCCTGCATCAGCCTCCTCAGCAGAAGCCCTACACTAGCACACCAGCACCAAAAGGCTGTGGGGTGCTTGGCAGGGCCCCTGCAAAGAGCCAAAGAGCTGCTGGATGGGGCAAAATGCAAAGCCCCAATGAGCAAGGTGAGGAAGGGGCAGTATCTTCATTTTAAAGGTGGGAAACTGAGGCTGAGGGAGACTCCATGACAACATCAGGTTGGCAGAGAGTGGTGCAGCAGGAACCTAGATTTCATTTTCCTACCAGACGTCTCAGATCTCTCTGCTGCATTGCCCTGCCTCTCCTACTACACAGTCCTGTAGTTCCAGGGCATATGTGAGATTAGTATGTCTTTGAGGGCATAAACTGGATCTTATTCATCCTGATACTCCCGAGGAAACCCAGACTGGACTCCTCTCCAGAGACCCTCCCAGGAGCTCCAGGGAAGCACCAAAAGGCTAACCTTTCCTATCCTANCCTCAGAAGTCCCAGCCCAGAGCAGGCAGGAGAGTGAACACAGCAGGACAGGGGGAGGGGCGGAGGAGAGGGAGATGGCAGGGAGGGATGGGAAAGGCAGCAGAGGGAGTTAAAATATGCAGATGGAGAGATGTGTGAATGCCTGGGAGAAAGGAAAGACCCGGATCCCAGAGACTGAAGGAGGCTGGGGGAGTGGACTCAGGAACCCACCATGAGGGTATAGCCTGGACCCCAACCCAGCTCAGTCCCAGCCTGGTGCCTTGCCCCTCCTCCCCCCATCCCAGGGCTGGAGATGCAGGGCTGGGGGTGGGCAGTGGGGAGTGAGCTATAGACCTCCTGATCCAGCACAGGCACCTGCCTCTGAGTTGGGGGATTACATTTGGGGGGCTAATCCCAGCCCTGAATCTAAAACTAGCTTCCTCCACAGCATGGCTGGTGAAGTTCTGCTGCAGGGAGGGTGTGGGGTGTGACCCTCTGCAGCCCCTAGTAGAGAGCATGGGGACACTACCTGTGTGTGTGTCCGTGCCCTCAGAGGCAGCCCAGTGCTCAGGTGAGGAAGCCTGGGGAGACACTCCTCTGCTTCTGTCTTGAGACTCTTCCTTTCAGTCTCAGAGTCAAGGACAAATGCCCTCAGAGGCAGCCCAGTGCTCGGGTGAGGAAGCCCGGGGAGACACTCCTCTGCTTCTGTCTTGAGACTCTTCCTTTCAGTCTCAGAGTCAAGGACAACTGGGCATGCTGAGTTCCCACTGCTTTCTTATCCTAGCAGGAAACGCAGGCTCTGAGTGCTCCTCCAAGAGAGAATAAGCTGAGGCCAGAGGCAAGTAAGCCTGGTCCCAGCCCACCGCCATACGACAGCTTGTCTCCCCCATTGCTGTGCATTCCTTCAGCACTTGGAGCAGTTTTCGTTTGCGCTCCATTAATTTGCAACTAGGCTGCTTTGTAAGTGTTCTTTTGTCTTTCTTCCTGGCTATCCTGACTCCCTCACCCACTGTGGCCCCCCAAGGGTGGGGGCTGCCTCCTGCATCAGCCTCCTCAGCAGAAGCCCTACACTAGCACACCAGCACCAAAAGGCTGTGGGGTGATTGGCAGGGCCCCTGCAAAGAGCCAAAGAGCTGCTGGATGGGGCAAAATGCAAAGCCCCAATGAGCAAGGTGAGGAAGGGGCAGTATCTTCATTTTAAAGGTGGGAAACTGAGGCTGAGGGAGACTCCATGACAACATCAGGTTGGCAGAGAGTGGTGCAGCAGGAACCTAGATTTCATTTTCCTACCAGACGTCTCAGATCTCTCTGCTGCATTGCCCTGCCTCTCCTACTACACAGTCCTGTAGTTCCAGGGCATATGTGAGATTAGTATGTCTTTGAGGGCATAAACTGGATCTTATTCATCCTGATACTCCTGAGGAAACCCAGACTGGACTCTTCTCTCCAGAGACCCTCCCAGGAGCTCCAGGGAAGCACCAAAAGGCTAACCTTTCCTATCCTACCCGAGGGGTTTCTTTGAACCCTGAGCTGAGCCAGACCATGTGGTACCCCAGAGTCTTAGCAGACCCCACGCTGAGGAAGTTCAGAACTAGAATAATCTCCATTCCACCTCCCACGACTCCCAAAGCCAAGTTTAAGGCCCCAAACCAATGGGACACTAACCATCATTCCACTTTCTGCAAACTCAACTCAGATGCCAACTGGGGAGGCATCAAAGGCCATGTTTTTCCCTAGCAAATTCCTGTAGGACAGGTCCCCAGATGGCTTTGGCTGACCCAGATCCTGCACCCACCACTTGTAGTCCTCAGGATAACTGTAGAAGATGCTGAGAACGCAACACCCTGAGATAAGGAGGGATTGTCAGAAGAGCCCAGGCTCTGTTCTA
The DNA here is from genome assembly GCF_000696425.1 of Galeopterus variegatus. NCBI lineage: Eukaryota > Metazoa > Chordata > Mammalia > Dermoptera > Cynocephalidae > Galeopterus > Galeopterus variegatus. Next base: position 171,075 of record NW_007728986.1, on the reverse strand, counting down.
CTTCCTAGAACAGGATGTCCTACAACTCTAGCCCAGCAATCCAAGTGGCGCACAGAGTGCTTAAGGGGTCCCTCAGCTGCTGTGCGACACGGGGATGGGCAGGTGAAACTCCATCCTCCCTAGACAGCTTTCCTGAGCCTTGGCTCACCACGAATCCTAGGCTTCCATTGTCCCCTGATGGCTATCTGTGAATCATAGAGTTGCTTTGCTTAACTTGTCATGTCAGTGTTCTGTGTCACCAGACTCACGCAAGTGATAGAATAACTTGGTACACGGTGAACCTGCTTCACAAGTCCAAGGTTCAGGATTCAGCAGTCTCAAAGAGAGAAGCCCAATCTTCCTCATTTGTCCCATTGTCCCTTTGTTTGTACTTGCGGTCACTGGTATTTGGGGGACAACCTCAGTTCACAAGGGGGCTACATATACAAGGGTCAGGGGCACAAAAGTGATTATCCTCCTAGGATCTGTTTATTTTTGTCTGTTGCAAATTTCCACACCAGATTACTTTTCTTAAGTTCTAGTGCTCAATATGCCATGCCACTGCTCAGGTACCCCCAGAGACCCCACCCCTTGCTAGGGTGGGAGAGGGATCATCTCCTTGGCTGGGCACACAGGGCCCCTCATCAGCTGACTATAATAAGCACACTTTGCTTTAGCCAGGCTGGACTCCTCAGTGTCCACCCAACAGGCCTATACCCTGCCCCAAAAGCCCTCCCTTCCACAAAAAGCCTCTCCTACTCTCAGGGTCAGCCCAGCCCCTCTCCAGAGACCAGACCTCCGTCTGCTGGGCCCATAGTGCTCTCTCCTCTCAGTTTGCCTTGGCCTTGGCCCTGTTCACGCATAACATGCTGCCTGGTCTCACCTGAGGCTGACCTGTGCATGGGTCTTGCCCAAATCCTTATAAAAATACACACCTCCTGATGTCAGGCTCCAAATCTGCTCTTTCCTGTCTCCACACAGGTCAGGACCCAAACACATGCTGATTATGTGATATGACCTGAAGACCCAAGAGGCAGCCAGTGTGGTATGAAGAGCCCAGGCTTTGCAGCCATACTTCTGAGTCAGCCCTGGCTCTGCCATTTCCTGGTGTCTGACCGTAAGCACATGCTATAACCTCTCTTTGCTTTCCCTTCCTCATCTGCAAAATGGGTATATCATACTTACCTCGTTGTGGGTTGTGAGGGTTAAATGACAGCATTCATTCATTCACTCACTCATTCATTCAACAAACACTGACCATCTACTATGTGCCAGGAACGGTGCTAGATGCTACAAAGGGTAGTAAACAAAAGGATTTACTTGATCCGTGGAGATTACATTCTACTAGAGCATAGAGATAATAAACAACTAGAGAAACAATCTCAGATACTTAAGTGCTGTGAGAAGGCAGGTGGCCAGGAGGGAGTAATGGCAGCTGTTCTCTTGATGGGGCAGTCAGGGAGGGCCTCTGTGGGAAGCAGCATTTGGGCAGAGACCTGACTGAGATGTGGTAAGTGCCCTATAAATGTTAGTTATTATAATTAGTATTGTGGGAATAGGAAGGTGCCCAAACTGAGGAGAAGCCCCTGCCCCAGAACCCCAGAGGGAGTGCCCCTAACCTTGTTCTTACCCTACACTGCTCCCAATCTCAACCACTACCTTGAGGTGCCCCCACTGGGTGGGGCTCTCAGGAGGGAGGGAGTGATCACCTCCTCACTGTCACCTGCACAAGCCAGGGGTCTGACCTTCCCTACCCTTAGCCATTCTCCCAGGCCCACCCTAACCCAAGGCCTGCCCAAACCTCCAGGAAGGTCAGCCTGGTTCTTCCTGCCCTCTCTGCTCAGCATCTCCTCTAAGCAGCATTTCAGTCTTCACAATCTAATTTCACACTTATTAAGAGAATCACTCTGTTATCATTATTATGTTCCCTTATCTCTTTAGAGTCATAACAAATATGTGTCCTCTGAGGGAGGCAGGGAAACTGAGGCTCAGTGAGATGGTGATTTGTTTCATGGTAGGTGCCTACAAGGGCAGGTGCTGGCTCAAATCGGACTCTGTCCTCACACACATGAACACTCACAGAGACACACACATGCACACACAGACCCTCTCCCTCCCCCGAACTGCCAGGTCCTCTGGGCAGGGGCAGCCTTGTCCACTGGGATATCCCTGATAACACAGGGTCCTGCATAGTAAAAGTCCATGAATTCTCATGAGATGACTCCAGGAGCACTGTCTGGAGGAGTCTGAAAATGGAGCAGGACACTTTCTACCCTCTGAACAAACTGGAGTAGACTACTAGCTGCTCCCTTGTCCCTTGCCCTGGGCTGGCCAGTCCCCCTTCTGTTTTGCCCTCCCCCCCACAGTCCTGGCTGCCCCGAACTCACTTCTCCAGCATGGACATAACGATGGGGGGCAGCACCAGGATGGGCATAGGTAGGACCACTCGCGTCAGCGCTGTCTCCAGCAGGGCCTGAGGGCAAGTAGAGGCTGGGTGAGAGGGGCTCCCAGGTGGCAGATGGTGGCAACCCCACCACGGGGCCCCAAGGTGTGTGTGCCACTGCTGAGCACATCTGGCTGAACGGAATTATTCATGGAATTGTTCACGAAGCCTTATTCCGAACAGAAAAAAGCCACCCCCGTCTTCTTACCACACACATTTGAAAAGAGCAGGTTCCCATCACCTGCATGTGTGGGGGAGGGGCAGCGAGGCAGAAGCAGCCCCAGGAAGGGGTCTGTGCTCAGAAAGGTGCTGCGGGTGGCGGGGTGCAGCCTCCCCTACCCAGGACGTGCAGGGACTGGGAGAAGCATATGGAGGACCGGAGATGCTCTAAAAACAAAGCAGGTGCTAGAAAGACCAGAACAAACAGCTGGGCCTGTTGAGCCACGTGAGGCTCATGGTGCTGAGGGAGGACAGAGATTCTGGGATTAACTTTTTTCTTTTCATTCTTTCTTCCTTTTTTTTTAATGACATCCATTAAAGACAAAGATTCAGAAGACCATGCATCCCTTGGCTCTGTAACAGTAACAAGAGATTGGCTTCATAAAGGAGCCATGCTTCTGCTGAGCGTCTACAGGGTTTGCATGAGGGGGTCTCTCTGGGGCCTTGTTCTGGGAGCCCCAGTGGGATTCCTGGGGGATGGGGTCACAATCCTGGGCACAGCTCAGTGGAAATTCTGTGCTCTGATGGCCAAAGTAGGGAGTTCCTTTAACCCCATGGGCTCCCAGTCCTCAGAGGAGGCTCCAGAAATGGCTCACTGTCCACAAATCCCTGGAGTCTTTCTCCAGACAGCAAGGAACTGAGTGAGGCAGGCTGAAGGAACCTGGGCTGCAGAAGAGCTTGGGTTTCCTTGTTCTGTGGCACTGGGAGGAGGGGTTCTCATGGTTGCCTGCCCTCACAGGGGCTGGGGAAAAGGATGGGGTTGGGAAAGGAGGCTTGGGTCAAGTAGGAAACTGAGGTTAAATCCCATCAGATGAACACTTCTCAGGGCTGAACATTTCTCCCAGGAACATGGGCCCTTCATGATCAGCCTCAGGAAGACACGGGAGAAAGTCCCTCCAGTGTCCTGCATAAGCGTGGGAATGACAGGAGGGCCTAGAGCCAGTGCTGGAGTAGAGGGTGCAGTGTTGGCAGGGCATCCCCAGCCCCTTGCCCCCACAAGCTTTGGATGGGCACTGGCTTGGAGAGGGCTCTTCCCAGATCAAGGACTTATCAAGGCGGCCTTATGGACAGGGGCAGGGTTTGGGACCCATGTGGGAGCTGATGAGGGACAGTGGCTGGAGCAGGGTGAATGCTCAGCTACCTCACTGCTGACCTGCCCCATTCCCACACTCAGAGGCCAGAGCCCAGAGCAGCAGGACAAGCCACAAAGGTGAAGGCTGGGAAGGCACAAGACGTACACATGGGCTGGAATTTTTTAAAAAATTACAAGTGCTAGAGTGGGCAGGACCAGTGAAACCAGAGGTTAAAGAAGGTCTTCTTATAACAAAATATTCTCCAACCACCTGGTGGCCTCTGCAAGCCTGAAGTTCCTTGACCTCACCGCACCCACTCCCTGGTGAGGTATCACCTGCAGACATGCCTATTAACCCAGAACCATACACTGCTCATCCCCCAGGCTTCCTCCTCTTACCCAAGAGGATGTGAAAGCCCAGGGAGGCAGGGCCCTGGGTCCTGGGGAGTGGGGAGAAAGTTCTGGGGAGTCTCCTCTGCCCTCACCAATTAACACCTCGTCTGGGTGAGGTGATCCGAGAAGCTGGGTCCTGAGGGGCTAGGACAAGAGATGGGACGTTTCACAGCAGTGCTGGGAGGAGAGGCTGGAGAAGTGAGGGTCTGTCCAGTAGGACAGGCTTGGTCAGGGCCAGACCACATGGCCTGGGGCTCACACAGATGGGGACATGGTGAGGGGGAGACTCATGAGGACGAGACCATGGGGCTGTGGGTATAAGCCCAAGGAATGAACAAATCATGAGAAAACCAACCCCCTCCCTGCTGCTGGCCTCCCCCCCAGCCCCTGGGGACCCCAGGGCCACCCACATGTCTGGCTGCGATCTTGGAGGAGCCCACAAGGTTGCCATCAGCATCCAGGACGTCAATCCCTTCCTCCAGCTCCCCGTACCGCATCAGGACCACGTTGCAGATATTGGCACTGGCTGGAGAGAAAGGGGGTACAAGGAGCAAGTGTGAGGGGAGGAAGGCATCCCACCTGGGGAGGGCGCTGGGCTCCTCCCTCCCGCAAGCCTCCCTCCCCAGAGCCACATGGGTTCTGAGCCAATGCTAAGCCCACGTTCAAATGCAGTGGGCAAAGGCGGGGGAAGGTGTGGTTCTGTTGCCCATCTGCCTATCAGCCTGGGGAGGGATGTGGGGGCCCTTGGGGACCTGGTGAGCAAAGGTGGAGACTACCCAGTGTTAGGGAAGAAACCGTTCAGGGCTTAGAGAGCGGCCGCCTAGCGAGGGTGCTGCTTTCTCTCCTGTGGGGCAGGCCGGAGGCAGGCCAAGTGCATGCCTGTCTGGGAGGGCTCTTCGGCCTGAAGACAGGTGCCCCACTGGGGCCTGATGTTTCACCATCAATGACTCAGTCCCTTGGCCTGCCCCATCCTCTTGAAATGCCTGTCCTCACATTCAGCCCCTCATGCCTTAGAGCGAATCCAGTTTCCAGAGATTTGCTTCCCTGACAGCAGGTGCCAGAGCAGGCAGGAACCTCAGTGTTCACCCAGCACCACCCCCTCATCATATGGATGGAAAACTGAGGCTCAGAGAGGGTGTGACTTATCTGAGGTCACACAGCAAAGTGGGACAGTGTGGAAAGGCTACTGTGTCCAAGCCTCTGGGAACCCATCTGCCCATCAGCCTGGGGAGGGATGTGGGGGCCAGGCAGAGTAAAAGGCAGCCCCTCTGTGTTCTTGTTCTGATGACTGAGTTCCTTCCTTTGGCCATACCGGTTCCTCCCCCCACCCCCCGCCCCTGTTTCAGCTGAGATCTTGAGGATTTAGGCTGAGGGGAGGGTTCTGGCTTCTTGATTAAGCACTGGGTGCTGAAGTCTGGGGGCCACCCATCAACTGGCAACTAGCACAGGGAGTGTCTTTCTGTTCCCCTGGCCTGGGACTCACAAGGCTGGGCCTGGGCCCGTGGCTGGGTGCTGGTGCTGACCTTGCCTGAACTCCTCCAGCTCTGCTTCAGGATGAAAGTGGGGGGACTTGGGGGTGGTAGGCGGGTGGGGAGTGGGGGGTGACAAATGAAGAGCCTGCCTGCTTCACTCCTCCCCCCAAAGCGCCTTGCTGTGTTTAAAGTTTTAATTTTTGCTAATTAATGTCAATTAATTTTGTATAATGAGTGTTTAATTTTGGGGAGTGTGTGAGCCTGGGAGCGACTGCAGTTCTGGGCTGTGAACGCTGATTAGCATCAACACCTGCTGCTTCCCCCTCCCTCCAGTGGGGGGGGGCACCAGGGTTTGGGGAGCTGGAGGGCGGCAGGGCCGGGGGGGCAGGCAGAGTGGGAGGGAGACCACAGATGCTCCTGGTGCCCAAGCCAATAGCTGGGGAGCCGAGTGGCCAGGGTGCTCACAGCTGGGGACAGAGTTCTACAGGCAAGGGGTGGCCTGAGACTCCAGGGGGTCTGTAAGCCTCAGTCTCCTGTTTCAATAAAGTGGGGAGGTGGAATAAACAGAGGGGAAGACCGAGAGGCTCTGCAGTCTTTGGAGAAAAAAAGCAGGAGCCCAGATAGAGTTCTAACATGTATTTAGAGCACATATGTCATCTTTGAGCATCTCTACTGTTTCCACACGACATGCAGCACAGTGGTAACCACGGCAGATCCTCTGCGGCTGCGACTCAGCCTTGAGCCCCTCCTGTCCTCACAGCAGGCGCACTCACCTGTCTTAAAACAGTGGCTCTCAGCCAGAAGCGATTCTGAGACATTTGGCCATGTCTGGAGACATTTTTTATTGTCACGATTTGGGGTGGGGGTGGGGTTGCATCTAGTGAGTAGAGGCCGTGGCCACTGATAACTGCCCTACAGTGCACAGGACAGCCCCCGCTACAAAGAATTATCCAGCCCAAAATGCCAGTAGTGCTGGCATTAGAAAGCTTTGTTTTAACCACAACCAGAATTAGGAAGGTGAATCTGAGATAAAGGAGATTTAGAGCAGCAGGGAATGACCTGGAGGAGAGGTTGGGAGCGTGGGTTTGGAGCCATCTGGGTTTAGGTTCCAGTCCTGGCTCTGTATCGCTCCCTTCTTACCCCCAGAGGTCACCTCCTGCCAGTTCCTGGGTCCCCAGGGCTCAGGCCCAGAAGAGCCCCCCAGGGTGGCCTTGGGAAGCCGGCACCCGGCCTCTGTGTTGGTGACACGCCCTCTAGTGGTGGCAGGGATGCTCTGCATCCCCCACGGCCCTGGGGCTGCTGGGCTCTTGGTTCCCAGGAGACCCAAGAAATCCCTTGGAGAAGATATCAGGATTTTCTGCCCTGAAAGGCATCAGTTCCCGCACTCTGAGAACCCTTCTACCACACCACCACCAGCACTGTTCCAGGTAAGGTAAGGTTACGGGAACATGGTCCAGGGGATGAGCATCTCCTAAGGTCAGGGGCTACCGACCCCACTTCAGCTCGGCTTCCTAGAGTATAAAAGAAAGGGCAGCATTTAGGGTCTCCATGTGATCTCTGGGCACTGGCTGAGCTCACATGGAATGTCAGCCTCTGCACAGCACCCAGGCCAGGTCACAGGAAGCCAGGGACAACTGAAGCATCTCTAGACCCCACTTTGAACATGTTTAGGGAAGACAAAATAAGACAAGGGATGTAGATTTGGAGGTGGTGGTGCACAAGCCCCAGGCTCATGGTGGAATCCTGCTTATTCTCCCCAATTTCCAAATGTGAAATGTTCAGATAGCAGGACAGAGCAGGACTTTGGTTCAAACACAAAACCACTTGAGACAAAAGGTGAAGCATGAAAGAAGTGAAAACCCAGACACCTTCCCCTCAGACAGCCTCTCTAGGACACTTTTGGGGGTGAAAATGACCTCTTCTCATCTGAGCTGACTGGATGGAAAAAAGACAGAGAAAACCCTAAGAACCATCTCAAAATGATGGCAACCCCCAGGCTCCTCCCGTGGAACAGCAAGGTGCTTACTGCCGACTCAGGTGGCACATGCCCTGTAATCTCTTCTGCTGGCTGTGTACTCTGGTTGCCTATTGAGCACTTGCTGTATGTACAGGCTTCCACCCATTTCTGCCTTTGATTAATGAAGTCTGTTACACTGACTTCATTTCCATGATCTCATCCGGAACTTTCAATTCTGCCGTACCCCTTTCAAACATTCCCTGGTCCTTCCCATCTCACTACTGTAAGTCCAGCTCCCAAGACAGGGAAACTAGGAGCCTAAACAAGTGAGAGAGAGAGAGCAAGTAATCATGGGCCATGGGTCTCCTTTCTAACACACCAGCAAGATCTATTATTGACGGTATCAGCAGGTTAATTAAGCAGTCTGTTAGTGATAATGTTAAGAAAGCTGGCACATTTTCAACTCAGATTGACACCATTCAAGACTCAGGCATAACTGATGTTGGAGCAGCAATGCTGGGCGATGTCACGGAATGAGAGAGAAAGATTGCTTCACGCTGATGGCAAGCTCAGTGTCAAGTCCTGAGGAAAATATGCTCTTGACTGCTGCAGATGTTCTCACATCTAACCCAGTGCGATGCAAAATCATGCAGATTGTGAACAGCTAATGAAGCACCCAGTGTAAAAGGGACAGTGTGGGGGAGAAGAAGGAGCAGTAGACAGAAAGATAAATGTGCAAGAAAGTTCTCGAAAAGAAGACACCAAGGGAGCTCGCCCTTCGAAAAAGCACAGAACAGACAAGTAGATGCAGTATCCCAGTCCGGCAACATACACACCATTGGGGGAAATTTGGTGGCAAAGCAGGTGTATCAACTTGCAGGGAAAGTACCATTCAACACAGAGGTGGAGCAATGGGCTATTGATTGGGGGGGAATAAAATACTGTAACTCCTCAATTCTAAGATGCATTTTTCCATATTTTAATGTTTTAAAAATCATGATATAAGTCACAATGGATGTTGTAAGGGAATGGGGGGGGGGTAACCTTACCTGCTACTCAACACAATTGCCTGTGCATGTGTGAACTTAGCAATGTGGAGAGGTATCTGTTCATTCAGGCATCACCTCAGCTGACCACAGCAATCCATACAGAATTTGAACTTAAACTTAGATTCCTAATTGTTGCCTAAAACATCTTTTTAAAACTTACACTATAATGGAGCACGGACATGAAAAGTTATTGTACATGCAGAAGATCGTCTGCCAGATAACAGGCAATGCAATTAAAGGCAGTAGAAATTGCCAAACCATAGATAGCTACCCTAAAGAAATGCTTGCCCATATGCACAAAGAGACATTTACAAGGATGTTAATTATAGCACTGTTTGTAAGAGCAAATAATTAGAAACAACCTAAATGTCCACCATTAGGGAACTCACATGGGAAGATCTCCAAAACAAATTGTTATGAGAAAAAGTTACTGAGTATGTACATAATGATTTACTGTATGTAAAACTCTGTAATTGGTATACACACATATATGTGTGCATAAATCCCAGGTAACAGTCTGGAAGGTTCATACCTCACAGAGTTCTTTCCTTGGGGAGGGCAACTCAATTTGAGAATTAGGGGTTGCTTAAAGACTTCTACTTTTTTACACTAAATTTTTCTATATTATTTGAATTTTTACAATGAGAATATAATCATGTGCTACTTACCTAAAACGTTAAAAGAAATTACCAAACTTCTTGAAGAAGATTATACAAATTTTAAAGCCAGCAGGGATTGGCATAATTTATTCATGAGTCCCACACTTAGGTATCTATATGTCAGAAACTTCCTAAAGAAGCTCATTAATTTCAGGAATATTTTTTCCTTCAAGGAAAGAAAATAGTGAAACCCAAAGTGTAACCAAATAGGAAATGCAGACAAAAATTCCCAACATTCTTTTATATGTTTTGAAATTATACTCATACTGTCAGTCTTAAAGGGGCTACCAGGTCAACATTAGAAGCAGAAACTACAAAAAGCAGTGGTGGCCATGATGCTGCATTTAATAACCAATATCCAAAAGAGAATTAGAAAATGTGAAGAAGGCTCGGACTCCAACTCTGTGGTACTGAAGAAAGCGAATGCATAAGTGACGCTTGCTAATTCCTTCCAATGAACATTAATTATAGTTCTCTCCTCTTCTGAAGGGCTGCTATATTAATACCTCTTATAACTGAGGCCTCTTAGAAGTATGGCATTTAGGATCTACTTATAAACCATATTATAAGAAATGAGAAACAGGGAAAATACATTCATTATATATAAAAAAAGGGCTACTAATATCAATCTATGAAGAGTTGTGGTGACTAACTCGCAACAGCGCTTTTATTTCCAAAAGATTAGTCCAAACTAATAGTAATAAATCTGCTCCTTGCCAGTGATTGGTGTAGGAAGGGACATGTGACCCAAACCTAGCCAATGAGGGATGTCTGCTGGGGACTTCTGGGAAAGGCCTCCTCCGACCTAAGGAGGCATGGCCGGCAGACAGAGCCCTAGTCCTCTGGACACTGTTGGGTCTGGATGTGATGCTTGGAATTGCTGCATCCATGTTATAACCATGAATGAAGCTGGGAAGCTGGTTGAGCAGTTAGAAGTCAGAGCCCTGGATGCCTTATCTGGGACTCACCCTTTGTAAAGTAATTAATTCCTTTATTATTGAAGCTAGTTTGAGTTAAGGGTATCTGCTAATTTCAGCCAAAAAAAAAAAAAAATCCATAAAACGTATAAAGAGCTTTAAAAATTATTAATAAAAAGATAGTGCTCAAAACCACAGAAAAATATGAGTAGGAAATTCATAAAATGTTTTTTAAAACCCAATAAATATTAACTCAATCTTACCAATACTCTAAGATAGATCTCTGAATCTAGGAGAAAAATCAATTTGGAGAAGATCTTTATATGTTTCAGAGACTAATCCTCATTGGTTAAATGGCTTGTAAACACCTATTCCCAACCTGTGGCTTGTTTTTCTCACCCTGGTCACAGTGTCTTCTGTCATATAGTTTAATATGTAGTCAAATAAGCAATCCTTTCCTTTCTGATAAATACTTTTTGTGTCATTAAGGAATTCTACCCTATTCCAATGTTCATCTATATTTTCTTCCAAAAGTTTTACAATTTTACTTTTCACATCTAGGTCTTTAATGTGTCTGGAATATATTTTGTGTATGGTATACAATAGGGATTTCCTCATTCTGTCTTCTATTTGGAAACCCAAATGCCCAATAATGTTAAGAAAAGATTCCCAACTATCCTGAGAATTGGAAAAATGCAAATTAAAATGAGAAATGAACCATTTCAGGTGGACGAAAATTTAAAAGATTGATAATATCAAATGTTGAAGAGGTGCTGAAGAAGATGTAGGGAAACAAAAATTTATACCCTGCAGGTGGAGTAAAGGCAGTATGCCCACTGGGCAATATCTAGTAAAGGTAAAAATGTGCATATTCTCTAACGTGCTCATTTTGTTCTAGGTATATACCCTAGCTCAGTGATTCTCTACACTGGCTGCATAACTAAAACCAAATCTGAGATAAGGCCAGATCTGTTTGTTTTTTGTTTTTTGTTTTTTGTTTTTTTTTTAAACTCCCCAGGTGGTTGTGATACAGATGAAGGTTTGAAAACCCCTGCCCGGGAGAAACTCTTATTCATGTGCACATGGACACAGGTACGAGGTTGTTGACAGTAGAACAGTGTATAATAAATAACGAGAAACTGGAAACAAGCTAAATATCCCACACAGTCCCTACGGCAGCTGAAATGAATGTATATGTGTTAACCTGGAGAAATCTCAAAACCACAATCAAAAGCAAGTTTCACAGCGATATATGTACAGTATGATACAGATAAGGTAAGTTTTAAAAAATACATAAATAACACAATTGATGGTCTATGGTATGTACTCATATGATAAAATATAAACACCTAAATGGGGAGGATATGCTGACTCCAGGTTAGTGGCTTTCCTAAGGGAGAAGAGACCAGAATCAAGCACAGAGGGCTTTGAGTGTATCTAACCTGCTATTTCTCCATTTCCTCAATTTTCTATGTGTTTGAAATATTTAATAATTCTTAAAAAATAGCCATGGAATGAACTATTGTGGCTGTTAAAAAGGATATTAGAATTTTATGTCTGCCATGGAAAGACATCCAAAATTTATTATGAGGTTAAGAAGCAGTTGACAGAGTAGTATGCATGTGTGATCCCATTTGTATTGTTATATTTATATGGGCATATTTCTACTATATATAGATATAACAAATAGGCAGTGATTCATATACTTTTAGCTGCATACTTGAGTTTGGAGGGATATACACTAAACATCTCTGGGGAGAGAAGCAGTATTGTTTAATTTTATACAACAATTATGTATCATCATTTTAAAAATAGCTATTTTAATTAAACAAACAAAAAAACAAAGCATTCTAGTTGCAACCATGAGACTTGAGCAGCCATCATGTCTCCAGATGGACACTGGACAAAGTACTCCCAGACTCTACTTCCCCATCTGCAAGGAGAAGAAGGTAACGTTGCCCTTTCCTCTCTCCTCTTTCTCATCTTCTCTCACCTCTCTTCTTCCCTTCCGCTATTTTGTAGGCAACACAGTAAATGATTTAAATCATGTAAAAGAGTAAACAATAAATAAACAGTAAGTCTCCTCCCCAGTAAGTCTTTGGCTCTTAGCTTTACCCTCTGCCCAGAGGCAACTGCTGTAGCCAAGTTCTCATGTCCCTGCCAGAGACGGTCTGTGAATTAAAAGTGTGCCTGTATGTACATCACCACCTTCCTACACACTCACACATACACAAAGAGCAGAATACAGCCCCTCTGCCTTTAAAGGAGTGATGATTATCAAGTGAAGATATATACCCTAATGTTTGCTTGATTTCACAATATTCCCCATTATCCCACCTGAGAGGCAGTGCAAAACGGCACAGATCTTCTATTAGAATTGGGGAGAGTTGAGAATTGGGGAGAGTTTCATAACCCATACTGAAGTGTCACCAACTCAGGACTGGGAATTTCTGGACTGAAAAATCAACCTCTAAATCTGGTGTAGGGGCCGAGCCTGTGGCACACTCAGGAGAGTGCGCGTGGCACACTCAGTAGAGTGCGGCGCTGGGAGCGCAGCAGCGCTCCCGCTGCGGGTTCGGATCCTATGTAGGGATGACCGGTGCGCTCACAGCGCTCACTGGCTGAGCACGGTGTGGCCGGTCTCAAAAAGGACAAAAAATAAAATAAAAATTAAAAAAATAATAAATCTGGTGTAGGCTGACTCCGAAGTTTGGAATCTCTTAATGTAAGATTCCTGCAATAAAAATTAAAGAAATAATAAATCTGGTGTAGGCTGACTCCGAAGTTTGGAATCTCTTAATGTAAGATTCCTGCTCACACTCATCTCCTGAAAAGCTCCCTTTATCACAGCTGCTCCCTAGCTTCAGCTTCCTCAGTGGTCTCCAATGAGTATAAGACAAAGCTCAGCCCCTAAGCTAATATTCGAGACCTTCACATGTCCTCTACCCTTCCTCAGCAGGCCAGCCCATCCGGACCAGGCCCTGCTGCCTCCTGCATTCCTAACCTTTCCCCGCTTCTTTATGCTTTCCCATTTTCTGTACCTTCTGGATTTTAGGAACTATAAAACCTCTGAATTGGAAGGCCATCCATTCATGAAGCATTTACTGAGCACCTACTGTATGCCAGGTCCTGAGCAAGCTGCCCAGAAATAGTGACTTGATCATGTATTAGTACCCTTTGCTGCTTTTTGGGCCAGTCTGCTAATCAGACACTTATCTAAAACCCAGGGGTCAGGCAGCTCATTCCAATAACAGACTGTTAGTTCTTCAGAAGATCCTGCTACTCTTGTTGAACTCCCACTTATCAGACCCATTTTGATGTGAGGAACCCAGAATTAAAGAGACTCCTTTGTTCTAGGCATTCTATCTTTAGTAATGCAGCCAAAGTCTGAGTAAGCGTCATCAGAGTCACACACCGTACCATAGACCCATTCTGAGCATACAGCCCACAAAATCCCCAGGTCTTTGTCCTGAGTACCTTGACCAAGTCAGGTCTTTGCACCCTTACACTTGTGCAAACAGCAAGCTTTACATCAAGCCTTGTGAGATCTCATTGGCCCACTTCTACAGATCTTTTAAAATCCTGGTGCTCTTGCCCATGAACTCACAATACCTGCCAGGTTGGTGTCCGTGTTTCCATCCAAGGCAGTCATAAAATAACCCAAGGGGATGAGACTGAAGACAGAGCCCTAGGAATCACCACTACAGACTTCCCTCTAGCTGACTAAGAGCCACTGCCCTGTCCTCCTGGAACCTGATACACACTAGGGACTCAGGCCAGTTTTGAGGTTGCCCCTCATGCTGGCACCCAGCCTAGCCCACCCATCCTTACAGAAGCTCTGATGAGAACTTCCTTGCATGGCTCCTCAAAATCCATACCCCTATGCCCACACATTCCTTTGACAGCGTGTTCTAATGATCTCTCCACCGCCCTTTTTAAAAAAACCAACACCCTCTCCCTAAATAATTCAATTCATATTAGATTCCTAAAATCTTGGATGTGTTGGGAGGTAATTTAAAGATAATTTCTAATGGCTTTCATCTTCTATAAAACTGTATTGCAATTATCACTGGAACTTTTGTTTTCTGTGCCATTGTGAGCATTTGTCCACCTCTTGCCCCCAAGTAACAAGCTCCTGAATAACAAGAATGTGTCTTCTGTGGTTCTTGGCACCCCTGGCTACGGCAGGTAGAGGAATGGAGCTGGAAGAGGACTAACATTTACTGAGTGCTCATGACGTACTGGGAGATGGACGTGTTTGGTCCCCACGGGAACTCTGCAGAGCTATACTGGTGCTCCCATTCTATAGACAGAGCGACCACAGCCCGGAGAGGCTGGACAGCATGCCCATGATAACCTGGCAAGTGATGGGCCCACTGGTCATCCCCTCAGGCCTGCCAACTGACAGAGTGGATGACACTGGTGGTAAAAACTTATGTAAGAAAACAGAACACTCAAAGACTATTTTTAAAAATGAAAAAAAAAATCCAGAATAAATGTCCAGGTAGCTACTGAAGCTGGTCACCAATATCATGAGGGTGGGGTCCGCTGCAAGTGCCCGATCTCAAGCCTTCTGTGCCCGAGCACTCATTTGATCGCTGACTGAGCACCGACTATGTACCAGGCACAGCGGGGGACTGGGGCCAGTGATGAATGAGGTGCATCCCCTGTCTTGGGGTACTTACAGTCTGACAGGCAGACTGGGAAACAAAATGGGCAGTCCCTAGATAGACACAGGCATAAAAAAGGAGCTGCAGTCCAACCTGACTGGGACTACCAGGGAGGGCTTCCTGGAGGAGATGGTGTCTGAGCCAAGTCAGGAGGCCTGGCAGCCAAGGGAAGGTAGAGGGTGGGGCTGAGGTCGTGGGGAGAGCATGCATCCAGGCAGGCAGGGCCACGTACCAAGGCCTGTGCCAAGCGAGGAGCAGGAGAGGAGGCTTACACGATTCACCACCGCTGCAGTGGGGTGCAGGCAGGGCAATGCAGGAGCAGGTCGAGGGAACTCGAGGCCTCCAGAGGCACCTGAAGGGCCAGGGATGCCACGTGAAGCACCATCAACCTCGATAGAGAAAGTGCATGTCACAGGGTACTGTGCTCTCAGGTGACAAGGGATGGAGGAGCAGCAGGCCTGGGAAGCTGTGCTCTGACCTGGGGCAGGAGCTCAGGGCAGGCTCGGGCAGCACTGCCACGGCACCTTGTGGACAAGGGAAGCAGGGGTATGAAGGGGGGATCCATGACATGAAGACCCATGTGGCCTGGGGTGAAGGGGGCATAGACGCGGGGGGGTGGGGCAGGTATGTGGCACCTTGGGTGTGAATGGACAAAAGACCTTTTTCCAAAGGCTGCCAGGACACCCTGAGCAATGGACTCACTGGGAGTATAGATATTTTCTCATGATGATGAAATACACTGTGACATTTAACATGAGCGACTGCTGAGGATGGCACATAAAGGAGTCACTTCCCAGCAGAGGGTGCTCAGGCTGGCATTTCCAGTACTTGTAGGAAGGCTCTTGTCCTGTGGAAGGAGTCGTGGCTGGCTGGTGCTGAGGCTCAGGCTACCCCCATTGGGAGCTGGGGGAATGTTGACGCTCACTGTTTATTCCCTGCTCTGTGTGGACGCAGCCAGGCAGTTTGGGGGTGACCTTCAGGGCTTTGTGCCCTCCCCTCTACACACATACACAGAGCCTGGGGGGCCAGCTTTATAGACGTGCTTGCTGAGGTGACACCTGTGGTCTTTCTCCTCTCCAAAGCCCCTGCCCCATCCATTCCTGACAAGGTGTGTCTATTCCTCCAGCCAGTTCCCTCTGGTGGGACCTGGAACCTACCCCCCCACCCTTTGCTGGTAACTCCTCACAGCGCCCCCTCCCCAAGGCCACAAGAAGGCTGTCTGTGGGGCCTGCACCCCCTAGAATGGACTCTGCTCATGAAAGCTGGTGGCTGGACATAGGGGTGTGTACTTTTCCGATGCCTCCTCTACTGACCTTTATTACACTGTTTGCCTAGCTTCCCAAACCATTAACTTCCACCCCACAGCAACCACACGTCAATTAATGGAGGGCCTGCTCTGAGCTCGAGCTCCTGAACACAATTTAGCGTGACAGTCCACAAATAAGAAAGAACTAGAGAATTAATTAAGGTCTAAACAAATTAATTAACAGTCCCCAATCGATTCCGATGCCAGCACACATGCTCCTGGGCTCACCGTCTCTCCTACTGTCTCCATGTATAAATAGAAACTGAGATACCCACATGATTGCTGTTCTAGACCAGGGCCACGGTTCGGCTCTGAAAACACCTTGGGGGAGAGAAGTGGCTGCAGTGAGCATCCCAGGCCTCTCCACGACCTCAGCACACACACATGCACACGCATGTCACACTCACACACACACACCCGCACACGGACATGAACATACACCCCTGGCTGAAAAACCAGGAGTGAACTTAAAGGCGAGTTCTCCATGCAGGACACTGAGTTGCCCCAGCTGCTTCTGGACCACATCCCTCAGTTTCTCAGTTACAGGGGGTGAGGGGTCACTCAAGTGGGTCTGAAATAGCCCCGGGCTGGGCCTGGGTGGCCTGGGCTTGGGCCAGCTCAGTATAACTTTCAGCAAATCTGAAATTGTTGACTTTTCTGTAAAATGGGGATGGCAGGCTCTGCCTTAGGGCCCTCCCAGCACAGAATGAGAATTGAGGGGAAGCAAGTCCTGCTGGGGGTTGAGAGCTGTGTAGCCCCTGGCAGTGCTGGGCTCTGCAAACCCCGGGAGGCCTGCAGTGACTGTCAAGGAGGTCTGAACAGGAAGAGGCTGAGGTGGGGTCTTGTTGGAGGTCTCACTTCCAGATGGGAGACAGTGGGCAGAGAGGGGCAGGAGTTAGGTGTGGGGACCAGGCGTCCTGCACCTAGTGTCTCAGGCCTCTCTCTCAGGCAGCATGTGGAACCAGAGATGAGACGTTTCCTCCCACCTCCCGGACTTCTGGCTGGAGCAGGAGCCCCAGGAGGAGCAGGGCGGAGCAGTGGGCAGAAGCAACTGACTCCCACAGCCTCCCTGTCCCCAGCGCTTGGGCTCCCAGCCTGCCTAGGAGGGAGGGAGAGGGGATGTGGCCTCTGATGTGTCCTCACAGCTTGGTGAGTCCCCATCATACCAGCAGCCTGAAGGGGCAAAAGACCCTCTACAAGATGAAGCTCGTGCTGAGCAAGCTTCTTGGTAGCCTTTAATGGTGGGGCAGCCTAACCCACCTCAGAAAGCAGGGTGAACACTGGGCAGGACCCAGGCCCAGCCAGCATGCAAGGCTTAAAGATGCTCTGTCCCGGCCAAGGGTTCCTGGGGATGAGGTGGAGTGAGGCCAAGTGCAGGGACTGCATGGTGGCCTCTAAGCCACCAGTAGGTGATGGCCACGCCTATTCATCTCGCACACCACTGGGTCAGCAGTGACTAGGGGAGTTGGCAAGGGCCCATTTGCAGATAGGACTGGGATGGACATGGGGCCAGAGGGAAGGAAGCCTGTGTTGGGGGGAGGAGAGACTGGGGTTGGGGGTGGAAGGCAGCCAGGCTCAAGGAAGAAGCCAGAAATTGTCTGCTTCTCTCAGGATCACAGCGAGCTAGGACAATCAGGGCTGCAAACCACGGACTGTGCAACCTGTGCAACTGGCCAAGGATACACAGAAGACCTCCAACAGTGGCTGGACCTGTGTGAGGAGGCTGAAGGCTCCTTCCCAACAAGAAGATGCTCGAAGAGGGACATGTCAGAAAGCAGGGATCTCAGACCAAAAGCAGGGATCCCCCTCCCAAAGTAGTCCCAGAGAGGTTAAGACTACCCCAAGGTCACACAGCAAGATGGACGGCAGGGCTGGAATGGGCCCCTGGCAAAGTTCTTATCAGAAGCTTGGCTCTAGGACAGATTACATCTAGGCGAGTCCCAGATCCAGTCCAGTGCAGCTGAGAGCTGCCCCCTTCTCGGGCTGCTTCTCACCCTCCAGTCCAGGAACACCAGTTGGGCAGCCGTGTTTGCTCAATTAGGCCCCTTAACAAAGTCAGAGCTAAAGAGTTATTCCATTAATGGCCCACAACAGAAATAGCTGAGTTCATTAAAAGTGTGGAGTTGCTATAGCAATTATCTAGGTTGGCCAAGGCTCAGCCGGGTGGTTGGTTCTGGGAGTTCATTAGCCTCTGGGCCATCAAGAAGGTGGGGCTGCCCAGTAATGATCTCCCACCTCCTCATGGGGGCTTTTCAGATGCTTTAAAGCACTTGGCTCTCAGTGGAACCTGGTCTGAGGCCTCATTTTCTCCTCCTGGAGCTCTGGACTATAGGAATGTGGGTACTGGAGCCCACATCTTACAAATGGGGAAGCTGAGCCCTGGAGGTGAAGGATGGGGTCAGGACCATGAGCCTGGGTCTGACTCCTGACTCTCCATACTGAGCCTTGGCACCAGGGAGGTCGGGGAACCTCAGGCCCGTCCTGGGCTTGCCTGTGTCTCTGTCCTCTGGCACGGATGAGCAACTCTGGTGTTATGATTCCAGCACTTGCTTATACATACTTCTCTTTCGACAACAAATCATGCACTGCCTGTGCTGCTGTCAGTGTTATTTCTTTTTAATTGAAAAAAAAATGTTCCACTATTTTGTCCATCTCTCCAAACAAGGCATAGGCTTCTTAAGAGCCAGGCCGGGCTTTGTGGCATTCAGGCCTGGGCCCTGGGACATCCATCATGAGCTCATAGACTCCAAGTTCAGCAAGGACTCTGCTGAGGGCAGGAGAAATCCCCTTCACATTCACATACACCCACATCACCTGCACATGGGCAAAGGCCTCCAAACCCTGGAGGGCCACAATACCCAAAGGCTTGAAACCTAGACTAGCAAAGCTTCAAACTTTCTTCTGTGCCAGGAACCCCTCTGACAGTCTGGTGAGGCCCATGTACCCCTTTCAAAATAATGTTTCTGAATGCAGAAAACAAAATACATAAGATCACAAAGGGATTATATTGAAATAAGTTATCAAAATATCTTTTAAATTATGATACAGTAATAGCTGTGCTTAACTAATGAATTAAAAAACAAGATCTATCAGTCAATGTACTAAATATGATAATTTGAATTAGTGTTGAGCATAAATGATATTTTAAGATCTCTGTAACAACTGTAATGTGACATGAAAATATCTGTGATTACTAATGGTGACATAGTTCCAGGTCCTGCTTCTTACTGTGGTTTGCTGCCTACATTCATAATGGAAGGAAATGTTAAATTACAGTTGGAGGTTAGTGTAAATATTCCCCCTCCCCCAAGTTCACAGCATCCACTGCATTCTGTCTACTGACCCTTTGAGGGTCTGAGGACCCTAGGTTAAGAACCCCTGTGCTAAAAGCAGAATCCCAGGCATGGAGCTGGTCAGTGGGGCCCCTCATCCTGTCTTCTTTCTATGCGTTCTGTTCCAGTTCCTCCAGCTGGGAGCCCTGTCTCCCAAGAGAATCAGGAGAGATGTGGAAGTGCCCTCCAGCTCCCTGGGAACCCTACAGTCACCCACGCCCATGCATGGAACATGCAGCTCTTACCTACGGCAGGGAATGGCACAAATCTCTGGACAAGAAGGCGGGTGGCTGGGGTGAACTTGTTGGCTTTCTGAACCAGGACATTAAGGCCCACCTTAGAAAGAAAACAAACAAACAGAAAAAGTGAATGATGTTGCAGAGGCTTGTGGGAGGAAATGACAGAACTGGAGGAAGAGCAGAGAGTGAGGACTGTCATCTTCCCCCAGACCTCTAATCCTCCGTGTCACCTGATGTTGCAAAGCTCCAGTCTGGCTATTTAATGTCCCACTCCCTGGTCATCCCAGTTAACCAGCCCGTGAGAAGGAGGGAGAGAGGTAAAGCATCAGCACCGCAGACACATGCATACACGCACACACACACGTGCACACATACACATGAACACACACGCGCATACACTCTGGGGAGGGGGAAGGGATGGGATGGTGGGGTGGCTGCTGCTAGAAGGATACAGAATTTGCAAATAAATGAAATGTAGGAACCCCTCATTCCCACCCCCGCCTCTAAACCAGCACCTTTCTGAGGCTCCACAGTGGGCCGAGAGATGAGCCTAGCCACACCACGAGGGCTCAGGAGAAGGAGACTCACGTACCTGCCCACAGGTGACTGCGGGGCTAAGCAGAGTAGCTCAGAGCAGGACAGAGGGTGCAATGTTACCTCTTTTCCCAGATAAGAGACAGGTTCAGAGAGGTTAGGTAACTTTGGGCAAGGACAGACAGCTATTACAAGGAGGTAGAGCTAGGACTTGAAGCCAGGGTCTCCTGGTTCCAAAGCTTTGCCCCTTCCTTCACTCAAACCCCAGCTCCCCTCACCCAGCCAAGGATACCAGGCCCCTGTTCACCTCTGCTTTGGGCCCTCTCCACTCCAGTCCATGCCCTGAGCTGTCTGCTCATGTCTACCACCACCAGCTCCTCCCCAGACTACACAAGAAGGTACAATCTACTCCATGCAGCAGTCTCAGCCTTCACAACCTCTCTTCCCCACTCCCCAACACCCTGCATCCAACCCTGTGAGCCCAGTTTGCTGTTTGTGAGATGCATACTTCTGGCCTTGGGACCTTTGCCAGTGCTGGTCCCTATCCTAGAATGCTTCCCTCCTCTACACAGGCCACACCTGTCCTTTCAGGCCCACCTCTATGTTCCACCTCGAGTGTCACTTACTAGCAATGGGTCCTTAGACGGCTAAGTCATTTAACCTTTCTCTGTCTTAGTGCCCTTATCTGTAAAAAGAGACAGTAAAATCTACAACATCCCAGGGCTGTTATAAGGATGTATGTGAAGTGTTGAGCATGAGCATCATAAGAGCTTCAATAAATGAAGCCATACAGTAATGATGTCACTGGACTTGGAGGGAGGGACCATGCCTTTTTCACCTTTGTATGCCCAGCACTTAGGGCTGCACTGAGTGGCACATAGTACATGTTCAATAAACTGGTGATTAAAGAATAAACACATGAAACAACAAATGACTGAATGGAGAGATCAGCAAAGGCTGGTAGGAGGGCTTCTGGGAGGAGAGAAGGCAGGGTTAGGCTAGGCAGAGAAAGAGGACTTTCTAGAAGGGAAAAACATGAACACATGCAAGACACATGTGGCCAGCCCAGAAGATGGTATGAAGAGGCCTCTGCTCCCCCAGACTGAGGCCAGAGCCAGCCCCTGCCCTGTCGATCTTGCTTGGGAGGAGGGGGCGGCAGGAGCCGTGGAAGGACTCCTGGTCTGACCAGGCCTGGGGCAGCCTGGTCTCAGCTCTGGCACATGTAGGGGCTCAGCAGGCCATCCTGTGCCCTCAGGCCTGGCTCTGGCCTCAAATTTCTGGGTTGTTGGGGGAGAGGCAGAACCTAGCAAATGCCTCCAGGGCTGCTGGGTGCCTGCAGCAGCCGAGGCAGGGCTGCAACTGTGAGGCCCAGGAACACAAGGGAGTGCCGGCCCGCCAGGCCCTGGGCAGCCCAGGGCCCCATGGAGCCAGATTAGTGCCCGGCAAACCCAGCCTGCGCTTTCAGGTGCCCCCCTCCATTCTAAGTCTCGAGCTAATGCTCAGAATCCAATCCTTGTGCTGCCTGCTCGCTTGAGGGAAGACTGGGAGGCAGGGAGAGGCCTGGCAGCTTGGACACACTTGCTGGAACAGCAGGCAGGCTGGGGGGTGGCCAGCCACGCTGGGCCCTGCTGCCCTACCATGTGGATGGAACTCATCAAGTCCAGGTCATCCCCACTCTCTGCAGTGAGTGACTCAGAAATGGCCTGTCCCCACGCCCAAAAAAGTGCAGAGAGGGAATGCGTGGGAGGAGGCTGGAGGACACATAGATGGGCATTAGTGATGAAGGACAAAATGAAGAAGGGGCTCGGAGAGAAGGCAGTGAACCCCTCCTGCATGCCAGGCCACTCAGCACATGTTCACATGAAATATCTAAATGAACGTGGATGGAACTCATCAAGTCCAGGTCATCCCCACTCTCTGCAGTGAGTGACTCAGAAATGGCCTGTCCCCACGCCCAAAAAAGTACAGAGAGGGAATGCGTGGGAGGAGGCTGGAGGACACATAGATGGGCATTAGTGATGAAGGACAAAATGAAGAAGGGGCTCGGAGAGAAGACAGTGAACCCCTCCTGCATGCCAGGCCACTCAGCACATGTTCACATGAAATATCTAAATGAAATCCCCACTGCAAGGCTTATACATAGGCCATATTGCCCTTTTTCATGGATAAGAGGTAGGTTCGGAGAGGTTAAGTAACTTTGTCCAAGGACAGACAGCTATTAAAAGGCAGGTAAAGCTAGGATTTGAAGCCAGGGCCTGCTAGTTCCAAAGCTTCGCTTGTAACTGCTGTGCTATTTACTTTCCATTTGTTTCCCATCTCAAGGAGTGATGCTGTCATGTCTGTACACCACCTAAAACCAGCCATGTGCATAGCAAGAGGCTCCCTGACGAAGGCCAGTTGGGCCTGGAGTCCATAACAGTGGAAAAGGGAAGGCAGTTTCTGTCAGGGAAGATGGGACCCTTGCACCACTCCGCTCCAGCAGCTGGAAGTCGGAAGGACTGGGGTCAAAGCCCCACACGCTGATTTGGCAAGATGCAGGAAGTGCTGGAGGAGGAGGAGCAGGAGCCATTGGAGGAAGTGAGCAGAGAGGCTCGGACCCTTGGACCCTTCCGCATGGCTGCCTCCTGGGGTGGGCAGGGCTTGAGTGCAGTGGGAGGACAGGAAGGAAGAGAGGCCCTGTTTGTAGCAAGTGCTCAGACTTACCCCCCCACACACTCTGAGGCCCTCCCCTCCCTGGCTGGCCATTCTTCCCACTGGCTAGGCCTGGCACAGTCCAGAGTGGGGGGGAGCCCAGGGGAAGGAGGAAGAAAGAAGAGAGAAAACAATGCCCCAGATCCAGGTCTCTTCTGCCTCTTATTCCCTGAAGCCCACCTGGGTCCCCCTCATGGATGGGGTGAGATTTAGTGAGGCACGCTACGTTTCTGAGAGCACGGCCAACATGCCCAAGCCCAGGGAAAGGGCTGGGGACCAGCATGATGTGGAGCAGACCTGGGCATGTGTGTAGCTGTGAGCTCTCTAGGAGTCAGTGATGTCATCCCACCCACCGATCAATGACAAGCCCAGTGGCAGGGAGGGCATGGAAACAGAGGAGGCAAGAAGCCACTTACCCTCACCCCTCCTTGGAACCCAGCCCAAGCCTTACTGCCCCAGCACTAAGGACAGCCACCGCCTGGGAGAGAACCCGGGGTGGACTGTAGACTGGGGGTTGGGAGCCCGTCTGTTCTAGTTCCTCAGGGGCTCTTTGGCCTGGAACATTTGGTAGAGCCCATTAAAATTAAAAAGCCAAGTGGCTGGTGGCTCTGAATGCCAGCTCGTTTTCCCTGGCATGGTGGGTCCTGTTTAAGGGAACCAGCTGGCATTAATGGCACACAATTCATCATGAACAGCAGCTAGCGATCAGAAAAATCAGAGCTAATAATCAGGTTCGGGAAAGATAATGAGATATGGAACAATCACTGCTGAGGGTCCCCCATGGTCTGTTTTAACAGCCTCCAAATAAGCCACAAAATAGAAATTAACCAAACAGGGGCTCCATTTTGGCAGAGGGGCAAAACAAACAGGGTGTGGGTTTTGCATAAGAATTCCTCCAGCAGACCGGGGTCCTGGAAGAAGCATGAGCCAGGACCTCTGGGACATCAGCAGTGGCCTGAAGGAGGCAATGGACCTTCTCTGACCACTTCTCTCCAAGCTCTGCTTGCCAGGCCCGTGAATTTGCCACAGGCAGCTGAAACAGGAGGCCAGAGAAGAGGAAGGAAGGCCAGCTTCCTGACAGTCCCCACAAGATGAGAAAAGGCACCAAGAACTGGGGGTGAGGTGGGAGTTCCTTAACTCAACATCTTCAGTGTTACGAGCTACACGGCTGGTGGCTGTATCCCTCAGTACCAAGGTCTTGCTCTGCCAACAGCCGCCTAATCTCTGCAAGGCCAACGAGGAGACACTGGGTGGGGCTGGAGCAGTGCCTGTGTCCCTATGTCACCTGGCTGGGTCCTTCACTCCAGCTGCACACCCAGCCACCTGGGAGTGTTCCGTGGACTTCAGGGACTCCACCTCCTCATGGCCCAAACCAAAGATGTCTCGCTTTTCCTTACCCACACCCTCTCCTCCTCGGCCATGCCCAACTCAGCTCCTTGTGCCAGAAACCTCAGAGTCTTCCTGGGCAGGAGCCTCTCCCGGCCCACAGCTACCCATGGCTCAGGGCTACCTGCTCCACCTCCTGTAGCCTTGAATGCGGCTCTCTCTGCTCCCACCACTTGGCACTCAGCACCTCCCATGGATGACTGCCTGCCTCCTAACCAGACTCCGCATGTCCACTCCTGCCTCCCTCCAACCTCTCTACAGCCGCCAGAGCGATCCTCTCAAAACAGAGATGGACTTGCTTACAGGCTTTCGGTGGCTTCTCCCAGTACGTACAGAGCCGCACAGCCCTGCGTGGCTGCTCCGCCTTGCTTGCTTGTGAGGCTCCAGCCACCCGGCCCTCTCCCCACTCCTGCCGTGAGCCAGTTCTCCCCCCAACCCTCAAGGCCTTCAAGCCTGCTCACTTTTCAGCCTAAATGTCCGGCCCCCTCTTCACTCGGAGCTCCCCTTGATAGTCTCTCAAAGAACCTAGAACCCTTTCTTTTGTCCTCCTATAACAGTCTCTAAGTATATATTTATTTACCTTCTTAACATTGTTTCAAAGTAATACATGTACCTGATTAAAAAGCTGAATAGCACAGAAATATTTTAACCTGTAGACACTTTACAAAATATCCATTTCTCCCAATAGACCATAAGCACTGGGGCTCAGGGCCTGTGTCTCTTTTATTCCTGACTGAATTCCTAATGCTGGTAAAATGAGTAGGTGCTTAATAAATGTTTTCAGAATAAATCAAGTGAATGATTTCTGAGGCAGGAAGGAAAAAAAGAGCCACGAAGGAGACTTGCCTTGTATAGCCACTGCTGTCCACCTTAGCAAACACCGAGCACTACTCCATTCTTAGATCCTGCACACACAGGTCTAAGAGTCCCCCAGTAGATCATTTCATCCACTCTGCCAGGAGGAAGGACCTTGGGAGGTGGGCCCCAACAACTACCAAAGCTTCTGAGAAAGAGGATGCCTGACTGAGCCCTGAAGGGGAGTAGGAGGCAGCCAGGTGGGAAGGACAGGGCTCGGCAGAGGTTCAGAAGCATGAAATACTGGTGTCTGCAGGGCACTCAGGAAGGTCTGCAGCCAGCTCTGCAGACTACTGGCACCTGACATAAGGGAGCCCAAGTGGCCCTGAAGATCTAGGGAGAAGGGGGCATGCCTGAAAAGAGGGATGCCATGAGGTCAGAATTTAGATTCACTCTTGGAATAACAATGTAACCCCAAGATAACAATGTAACCAAATGGTCAGGGTTTTGTGTGGGCCCTGGGGAACAAGGGCTGGGCAGGTCAAAGACTCTCTGAAGTATCAAAAGTATCCACCAGAGGGCGAGCCTTGTAGAATAAATTTGGTAACCAAGTGGACCCATGACCCTCTATGGAGGTTAATTGCCCTCCAACCCCAGACAGCCTGTTGCTTGGCAACCAAAAGTATCCACCAGAGGGCGAGCCTTGTAGAATAAATTTGGTAACCAAGTCGACCCATGACCCTCTATGGAGGTTAATTGCCCTCCAACCCCAGACAGCCTGTTGCTTGGCAACGGGCTCAGAAGCAAAACAGCCAAGGGGGCTGGGACAGAGTTATGAACAGGCTAGAATGCCAGTCAGCTCCAGCTGAAGCTGAGTGGTTTGTTTGCTAGCGAATATGACCGACCCTGACCCCTGAACCACACCCCGGAGGGACCAGTGGGCCGCCTTCTGGAAACCAATGACACCACACCCCTTCTATATAGGAGGGGACAACAACTTGTCCTCCCCAGAATAGATGCAGAGCCGCTTTTCATGTCTGAGTTGCCACTGCCAGCACCACCATCTGCAGGCTTCCAGCACACTTCAGATTCTGCAACTGGGTCTGGGGAATGGGCCCTCCAGCCCAGAAGCCACTCATGGTAAAAGCAGTGAGACAGGAGTCTGGTCCAGGGCTCACAGGCACCATTGGCCCCTACCTCCATTGGACCCCAAGAAAAACAGAAGTACCCAGGGTGCACCTTCCACGACAGAGCCAGCAAGGTGCTCTCTGGACCAGGGACAAATATATACTGCTGACTCAACTTTGGCAAGAAAACACAGGCCCAGGAACCAAGTACAGTGGGCACAGGATCTAAAGAACATAAAGAGCGTTTCAAAAAATTTCTTCCAGTCCCCACGGCTTTAAGGGTATCTGGTGAGGACTTGACCAGGGTCCATGGTACAGTTCCTGCAACCTGGAAGCTGAGAACACTGCTTGGCTTTTCTTGCCTCCTTATGCCACAGGGGGATCAGGAAGAAAAAGGGGTCCTTGTGTTAGTGGAAGAGTGTATGATCAAGCCTGAGCAAGCTCTGTCACTTACTTCACCTCTGTGCCTCTGGCTCCTCATCTGTAAAATGGGGATGGACACCTAAACGGTGCCTGGCACATTGTAGGCACACCATAAGTGTGAACCATGATTACTATTGTTAGGATTATTTGCCAGTCTGACTATGAAGGGGACATGGAGTGCCAGTAAACATTGGAAACTAGAAGATGTAGGGGTTTAGCCTGGGGATCCCCTGGGGCCCCTCCTTGTACTCCAGTGTCTGGTAGTAAAGGTTAACAGACAACCACTGCATCCTATACAGAACGGACCTCCCTGCCAAAGTCCAGCACCTGTAGGGATGGAGGTCAGCATTGCTCCAATAGGAAAAGACCTCAGCCAGCTAAGATCAACCTGAAGGTGAAGGGCTTGAGAAAGGGCATGAAGCTTCTCTCATCACGTGGCTCCACCAACCAGTTCCTGGCCAGTCATGTAAGACCTCAGCTCTGAGGCTTCCTCTCTAGCCCCAGGCCCATGCTCATCCAGGATCCTGTGTCCTTGAGGGTGGTCCATGTGCTGGGCCCACCAACCCCCCAAGACTTCTCCTCCAGCCCATTTCTGCCTCCACCTCCTGCAACACCCAGGTCCCTGAGACCAGCTAGGGATGCCTGGTGGGGCCCTGCTACCTCCTGAGCAAGGCACTCCCTGTGCTTCATGGCCTGGCTCTGCTACTTCTCTTCATCATCACTTCACCACCATCCTCTCTCCATGGCAGCCCAGATCATTTTCTGAGTTTCCAGAATCTGTCATGCCCCCTTTCTCCTGTGTCCCTCTGTGTGTGCTGTGCACTCTGTCTAGAATACCCAGCCCGGCCTTCCCCTGACTCTCTCTGATCTATCCTATGAAAGTCAGCTCTGTGTGAATCAGGGGTCCCTCCATGGTCCCACTGCATGCTAGGGTCACCTTCATCATAATTCTGACTATACCAGAATGCTCTTAGCATTCCCCCTCAGCATCTTGAAGGACACGCCCATGTCTGCAACCTCCAGCACCTGCAAAGTGCCTGGTGCAGAACACAGCCCTGAAAGGACTCAAAGAACCTTGCCTCCTCTCTCGCCCTTATGTAGCCAGGGCCCAGTGAGGGCTGACCACAGAAGCGCTCACCACAAACTCCCAGACTAAAACACAGTGAAGATTGAGAGCAGCTTCCTTTGTTAAAAGACAGCAAACTGTTAGATTTCAAAAATAACTTAAGACGAAATTTCTTTTTTATTCTCAAGCAAGAAGCCAGACATTGCCAAGTCTATTTAGAAGGTTCATCAAGAGGCTGCTAACCCACCCAGTGGTCCTGCAACCAGCATGGACTTCATTTGGGGGCATGCAAACTGGGGATCCCTGAGTCTGAGGGGTTGCTAGCCAAGGTCAGGGTCTCTTCCGAGAGGGGGTAGAAGGCTCTCCAGGGCGCATGAAGGAGGCTGACCTCCCAAGGCCTGACCTCCTCTCCAGCTCGATCTCTGCCTGTCAGCCCCCCATCCTTGCCGCCTGCTTGTAGGGACTCCTTTGGAGGGGGTAGAAGGCTCTCCAGGGCGCATGAAGGAGGCTGACCTCCCAAGGCCTGACCTCCGCTCCAGCTCGATCTCTGCCTGTCAGCCCCCCATCCTTGCCGCCTGCTTGTAGGGACTCCTTTTAATTAATGCCAGAGCTGGGCCAACCACTGGGGCCATGACACTTGTTTGCAGGTCATCTCCTCCTAACAGGCTCGCCCTGGGAGGGGATTTGTCACTAATTGAAGCAGAGATCAGTTAATGAGGCTGTGGGGCCCGGAGTTCCAGAGAACAAGGGAAAGGAAAATAAAATAAAGCCTCTGTCTTTGGAGGTTTTGTGATTTATACACACAAAAGAAAAGCAAGTAAGCTGCAGATTTTCCAAGTCAGAAACTCTGCTCCATCTGCCAGAGTTAGACCCTCACTGTGTGAAGACGTCAGGCAGAGGGCTGCCGCTGCCACTGGGACTCATGGATGGGAGGGGTGGGGCCTCGGAGGCCAGCGGTCAACAACCTAATTAATAAGTATTTATGAAGAGTGCTCTGCACCCCCCTCTGTGGGGGAGAAGACACTGGCCTGTCCCTGGTTAACTTGTAATCCAGCCGGAAGACAGGGCTCAGACTATAGAACAAAGAGAGGAAGGGGACATGGGAGTAACTGAGTGAGAGTATGTGGGAAATACAGAAGTTTCTAGGACTTGGGGATGGGAGAGAGAAGTGTGGGCTGGATGGTCAGGGAAAGCCTCGAGGGGGCTCTGGAGCTAGGCAGGGAGGAGGATAGAACAAAGAGAGGAAGGGGACATGGGAGTAACTGAGTGAGAGTATGTGGGAAATACAGAAGTTTCTAGGACTTGGGGATGGGAGAGAGGAGTGTGGGCTGGATGGTCAGGGAAAGCCTCGAGGGGGCTCTGGAGCTAGGCAGGGAGGAGGAAGGAGGGTGTCACCAGCATAGGCTCAGCCCAGTGTGAGGCCCCCAGTCCCTGCTGGGTGTGATCTCAGCTCTGGGAGCCCTGGAGGGCCCCAAGTCCCCAAAAACTCTGTTGGGCCCAGGCTTCAGAACCCCCACGCCACAGATGTGAGCTAGGTTTGGCTCTGGGAAGCAGTTAGGATGGAATGACTGATGGTCCCTCGGTCCCTTGGGGAATGTAGAAGGTCCAGAGCTCTTAGAAGAAGCTGAATTCCTGTTCCCAGAGCCCCAGGTCTGTAGGGGAAGGAAGTCCCACCAGGGCAACAATCCCCTTCAGTCAAGCCCTTCCTGTTCAGGGACACTGAATATCTTTCCCTATATGGCTTCCTCCTCCCCACCTCACTCTTAAATCTCAAAGAAAGAAAGGTGATTGTCATCAGCCCCTCTCGTCATAGGACGAGGTGAATGGCCCTTTCGCCCTCTCAGGAGAGCCCCTGGCCTTAGCCCAACAAGCCCCCAGAATCAGGGACCCTCAATTTATATGACTCCCAAACGAAGTCTCGTGCTGGGTTGCAGGACCACCAGTGTGGGGTGAGCAGTCTCTTGGAGAGCCATCTAAATAGATTTGCAATGCATGGCTTCTTGCTTGCAGTAAGACATAAGGACTCAGGGAAGGAAGAGATTTGGGGCATGAGATGGGATGCCCCACTTAACAGCTATTTGAAGATGACTTGGTCTACGTGGGAGTAAAATAAATGAGGCCATTTCAGGACAACCCCAAATCCCTACTTTAGAACAGTGAAATTAATTATGGTGTATGATACAATTACATAGTAGTGAACAATTATTATGTTTATTTAATGGCATGGGAAAGATGAGGAAAGTGGGTTCCACCAAAATATTACTATGTGTGAATTCTTGCATTACATGTGAATGTTTTTTGATTTGCATTTTCTAATTATCTTTTCTTACCAATTATGTGTATTTATTGTATAATGAATGAAATGACGAACTTGATAAGGGACACTTTGCCCTCTGGAGTTGGCTACAGGAGGCCACCCCAGTGGGGATCTCAAGAGTGTCAGTAGTAGTCGCAGGAGTGGGTCAAGAATGGGCAAGGTTCTGGGAGCTTGAGCCTCTGCTCTGGCTCTGGCACAGTCCTCTGATGTGTCACCTGCCCTCTGTCCTCATCTGGGAAACAGAGGCCCACCATCCATCCTACGCTCACACAGTCAGTTTTCAAACCTCCCCTACTGAGTGGCTTCTGTTCTCAAAGTCCTCTGGAGACTCAAAATATAACCTGTATGCCCCTGTGTTGAGGAGCTTACAGGCCTTCAGAAGGGATGGGACATGTGACACAGACCAAGGCCACAGAGAGAAGACAACAGTGCCCCGGGAGCTCAAGCAAAGAGCAAAGTGGAATTGGCATATATGGCCCACCTCGCAGGACCACTCCCACGCCCCTCCCCTCTGGCAGCAGTGCATTACTGAGCATGAGAGCAGCTCCTCTGAGAAGAGTGCTAGTAAACACGGCCCCTGTGAGGACAGACAGGCGTCCTGCCCCCGGCCCCCATGCCACCAGGCACTGCCTCACCTCCCACTTGTTCTCCAAAACCTGAAGCACCAGTTTGTGTCCTCTCTCTAGCAGTCTCTTCTCTGCCTAGAAAGCCTGCCCTGATGCCCACTCACAGAAAACTGTCCTCCACACACTTGCCGACCCTGGCTCTCAGACAAGGGTCTGCCCGCAACTCAGTGGGGCAGCTGCAGAGGAAGGGGGCCGCGCAGTTACTCACAGCAATGGAGACGGCACTGATGACAGCTCCCAGGTAGCCCTGGATGAACTTGGATGCCGGTGAAGGCTGGAAGACAGAGGCAAAGTTCAGGCCCAAAGCTCCCACACTCCACCCTTACAAACAGCACCAGCCAGCAAGCAGCATTCCTGCCCCTCAGCCTGCAAGATCAGATTAGAACAAAGAGGTCCCTCAGGAAGCCAAGTGGATCTGGCTTCCCTCAGCTCAGACCCAAATATGGGGATACAAGGCAGCAGTATTCAGGGCGATACTACAGGGTCCACTTTACTTCTGCCCTGTTCTAGAAGTTCACTGACAGACAGTACTGGCTGGAGGTAGAAAACGGGATGGGCCAAGTGGACCATTATGGCTGGGGCAAGCAGTCTGCAGTGGGGGAGTGCTAAATTGCAGCTGGGCTGCTTGGCCCCTGAGCACTCTCCAAGGGAAGATGACAGGGTCAAAGCTAGCTGTTCTCATAGGTCTGACCAGCCCATGCAGCAGCTGGGCTTCTATGTCAATAGATGCTAATTGCCCAGTATTTCTATAGAAAAATATATCCCAAGTTCCAACATAGAAAATTAAGATAAAGCTAAGGAAATTGACCTTCACTACAATTGCAATTTTGGAGATATTTCGTTTAAGGTAAATGGGAGCCAGCCAAGCAGAGATGTGCATGTGTGAAGCCTAGGCAGAGATTTAGATAGCGGGGGACCTCGAAGTATCAGGCTCTTCAAGTCCCTACTGCCCAGGCCAGCTCCTAACTCCCCCATCGCTCCCCTAAGTTTAGAAAATGCCAAGACTCTCCCTTACCCCAAACTGGCAGCCCCCCAAAGGGAACCTAGACTCCTCCTCCCCTCCCTTTGCCTTTGGACTGAAGTGGGGAAGAACGGACCAGAGGGAGAGGTGGCCTTGCCAGCAAAGCGGCCGAGCAGAAGGGCCCTTCCTCAACAACAGAAGGGTGACTGGGCCTCCACCATGAGCTTGTCCCAGGAGTGCAGGGGACTTTGGGGGAGGAGGCGCCTCTCTTCTCAGACCCTCATCCTCAGGAGCAGCCCTTCAGCTTTGTGGCCAGCATTTGGGAGCTGGGGACATTGAAGCAGCTTCCAGGAGGAAGCTCTAGGGGAATTTGTCCCCAAGTGTCTAAAACAGTCCTGATCCAAGAGCCAGGTGTAGGAGCTGCCCAAGAAGAATTCTGAAGCCAGCAGAGCCCATCCCTTGCACTGCCCCCCACCCCCCTTTTATGGACCTTTTTCACTCCCCAGAGGGGCCCCTGACTGAGTCTCCTGCTGACCTCAGCCAAGCAAGGTCTGAGTTTGCCCCCACCCCTGACTCCCAAAGGATTGGCAGTTTAAATAAGGTGCCTAGAGGAGGGCAGTGTTTAACCCAGAAGAGGCAGCCACTGATGGTGGCATGTCACACAATAGGGAGGACGACTAGGGCATCCCAGCCTGAACCCCACCACTGGGTGGGGGCAGTGGCACTCACCTTGGTAGCATTGCGGTTTGCATAGTTGACACAGGCGTTGTGGCTCTGGTTCAGCCACTGAAAGGCAATGGGGAGAGAAGTGAGGGAAGGTGTGGTCACCTCCCCTGAAGCCAAGCCTGGCTCTGGGAGGCCACACACCCCCAGAAAGACACAGCATGCTATCTCCAGCTCATAGATGGTCCCGTCCATCCCACTAGTTAGTATGACCAACTGTACCAGTTTGCCTAGGACTGTGCCAGTTTTAGCACTAAAAGTCCGAATCTCAGGAAACCCCTCAGTTCCTGGCAAGCCAGGATGTGGTCCTGCCCACCCAGGAGTCAACCTGGTCCAGAGACAGTCCCTTCTCCTGGAATTATGGCGTGCACTGCCTCAACAGGCCCCAGTGCCTTTGCCACCTCATCCTTACTATATTACTTGCTGGACAGAAGATGGACATTTCGGCCCTAGCGTGACTGACAATCCTGCCCCTCTTTCAGAATCTCCCTGTCCCATGTCCTGCACCACCTCCAGCACCCTGACACAGATGCTCAGGGGTTTTGTTCAGGGAAGACTCTCTGACATTCTCTCTTGGAAGACAGACAGGTTTTTCTTCCTGCCCCTCCTTCTCTGCTCATACACAGAGACATCCTCAGCTATTTTCGGGGAGCCACAACCATTCTGTCTCCAGGAGCAGACCAGGGTCTGTGACACACTTCCCTGCCTCAGGGTTAGGGCAGATCCACCTTCCCTACAGATGTGGGTGAGGCTGATGTAAAAGTCAGGCTGTGGCCTCAGGGTCACTGGCCATGGCATTAGCAGCCAAGGGGCAGAGTGGGCAGTCACCAGCAAGCAATCACATTGCAGGCGAGGGTGCCCGGCCCAGGCCTCCTCACCTCTGTTCAAAGGTTAGCGTGACACATGAAGGCCTGAGACACGCTGGGCTGCTGGGGACCTGCTCAGTGAGGCCAAAGTCCTGGTTTTTCTGCCAGTGGCTTTTGGGCTGTAGGAGGGGCGGGGGTGGGGTGACTCTACCACAGTGGCCTGGACCAGATGGGAGAGGCAGAGGCAATGGCAGGGAGTTTGTAACCAGCACTCGCTTGGGCCCTTCCTTGGGGAGCCTCTGTTTGCCAGGTAACTTACCTGCCAGAAGACAGTGGATGCCAGTGTCTGGTTGGGCAGGAGAAGACCAACCACCTACGGAAGAGGGAGAGAGAGAGGAGAGGCTGAAGAAGGCAAAAGAAAACATCGTACAAAGAAAACAAAGAAAAATTACACAGCCACAAACAAGAGCAAGCCGGATCTGGACAAACCGATTTGGTAGAGTGTGTGCACACAAGCTGAGGCCCACGGTGAGATGGCGCACGACAGGACAAAGTCAAGGTGCAGAATTATATTACAGCATAACCCCATGTATGTAAGAAAAAAAAATCTCATTTTATATATAACCATATACACAAACACATGTACACACACATATCTCCAAGCATGAAAAAATCTGTAGCACAGCATGTGGACTGTTAACAGTGGATATCTCTGGAGGTCAGGCTATAGGCTACTGTCAGGCATTCTTCTTAAATATTTCTGTATTCTTTTAAACAATAAACGTGCATCATTTCCATAATGGGGGGTGGGTGGGCAGTAAAAACAAACAAGCAAACAAAAGGAGCACCTTCATGTTCACACAGGTTACCTGCCTCCTCTGGGCCCGAACCATCCCGTAGGATTTTTGTGAAGATTAAATAAAAATCTTTTCAAAGGCCTTAAGTGCTTTATAAACACAAGTTGGGGGGATTTATATGTTTTCTCTGAATCTCCATGAAGCAAAACCCTACACCATGTGTAAGCCACTGAATGGAGCCTAGCTGTCTAATAAATTACCTGCTGAATGAGTGAATGAGTGAAGAAACGAAGGAATGCGCACACGTGGCTGTGTACGGTTACACAGGTGCGAGTCCTTACTCCCAGAGCCCAAATATCACCTAAGACCTAGACTCTCTGACTGTTTTTTTGGTTTAAGTAAAGATTAACTGTCTGATCTTGACACTGGCCAAGTCTTGGACTTCAGGAATCCACGTGCGTATCTCAAGTTTACCTTTTGAGTGTTTGTGTGCAAAATAACATCTACCAAGTACCACTGCATATGGGGAAAATATGCACAACCATCCACATATTGACTTATTTATTATTCCTGTAGATAAAATGGCTCTTTGGCAAGAATTTCTGTAAAGAACAAGTATAAACATTCAATACTATGCAGTAAATCAAATTCTAGACATCCTCAGCAGCATTAGTAAATCATGTTTTAAACATTAAAATGTTTTAAAACAGCGAACACACACCACGCACATTTATATTTATTGGCCCATATCAGTTTGAATAAAATTATATAATGTAAAGCTATTTCATAGCTCCAGTGAGGAATTATCTCATAAGTGTTTTCTCCCAGAATGAGATCCCAGCTTAGTTTTTCTTTGCAGCTTAGGGAACTGGAGTGAGATTCAAGAGACCTTAGGGTCTTAGCCCTCCTCTGTCCCTGTGTGATCTCTGGTGGAAGATGATTCCCTCTGGGGCTCCAGCTTTCTTACCTATAAAGTGAAGGGGTTGTCTTTGGAGCTCCTACCTCCTAGTTGGGGTCCCCAGTCAGGAGCCAGACCACAGAGAGGAAGCTGAGCTTCGAGGAGGGGTGGGGGCAGGCAAGTTTGTGTGCACGTGTGTGTAAAAGTGTGCATGCCTGACTGCCTCCCAAAGCCTGAGGAAATTAAAGCTGCTCACTGTTTGAAGCTCAGCATCTCGTTCCCCCAATCGGTAGTTTATATAACATGGTGTGCTACAGACTACATTTTCTTCTCCTCCTGTCTCTGCACCCCCTGAACTGTGCTTGGGCCACCAGCAACATCATAAGATACAGCTGCATGGGACTTAATATCTACCAGGCCATTGTTGTCCAGGATACTGCTCATTATGCCACATGGTCCCTTTACCAATCCTCTTAGGGAAATTTGTTTCTGGTCTCAGAGTCAGAAATTGTACTCTGAGCAATTTTGCATCTGTCTTGCAGACACTGGGCCATTTAACTATGTCTGTCTTTGCACTGACTGTTAAGAGGCTTAGGCCAAGGCCCGGCCCATGGCTCACTTCAGAGAGCGTGGTGCTGAAAACACCAAGTCAAGGGTTAAGATCCCCTTACCGGTCATCTTTTTTTTTAAAAAAAAAAGAGGCTTAGGCTCTCCATGGCCACATCTGCCAAGCGTACAAAGCCACAGTGCATGTGTCCTGTGCCCACATCTCGCCCCTGGCTTCCTCTTATCTTCCCTTCCTGAACCTTCCTTTTGTCTCATTTTCATCTTCACTTGTCTTACCTCGTAGAATGCATTTTTAAAGTGATATCAAATCTTTTCCAGAACAAATCACAGCCCTAAACTAAATTAAACTAGTACCCAAGCAATGTAACACATATGCACACACACAAACACACACTGCACATGGCTCTGAGCTTTTCACTTTGTTGGGCAACCCCTACCTCCTGTCCCAACCTCCCACCCTAACCTGGTTTCCATGCTGGCACCTCTGACTGTTATAACAAATATCCTCGTGCTTTTTAAAAGAGATTGATTTTGTCAAGTATTCCCCATATGTCAGTTACCATAATCTTCATAAAAACTCTGGGATCAGACAAAATAGAGTACCTTCCATATTTTGCGAATGGAGAAACTGAGGCTTAGAGAAATTCAGTGATCTGTCCAAGGCTTTGTAGCAAGCTAAAAAAAGAGTCAGACCTCCTGATTCCTGGCTTGGGGCCCTGACTCTCTGGTTTGTTTTTTTTTTCTTTTGGCAGCTGGCCAGCATGGGGATCCTAACTCTGATTTTAGGGTGCTCCTTCTCCAGCTCATCTTCCTGAGCACAAAGGAAGAGGGATTCAGTCAACACTTCATGTCCATTTATGGAGTATCTTCTATGTACCAAGTCCCATGCTGCTCCCAAAGGAGAATACCAGAAGAGAGAAATATATGGTAGCCAACCACAATAAACACAAAGACCAAATAAGAAAATGTATGAGAATGTTCTTTATGACACCTAGGCATGAAAATGATAAGATGGTTTAATGAGGTACTTGGGTGTGTATAAAGCTGATAAATTCTAACACTCAAATAGGAGTTCAGGAAGGGAGAGGTCAGCGTGCCCTGCCTATCAGCTGAGGGAAGAGGTAGGATTGAGCTGAGGGTGTGTGTGTGTGTGTGTGTGTGTGTGTGTACACATGGGAGTAGGGACAGGCCAGACAGCTGAGAGACTGGCCTGACTGAGGAAGAAGTTCAGGAGATCAGTAGAAGGGAATCTGGAGAGGGTGAGGCCAGAAGACAGGGAACACCAAGCTGCATTGGCCAAATGGGGCCCTAGGGAGCCATATGAGGCTGAGGCAGGGAGCAGGGGTCTTGCCCTCCACGTACTTACAGTCAGGTTTGTGGGGACCAGAAGCATGCGGATGCCAGTCCCATTCCCTATTAGGCAAAATGCAGCACCATCTGCACAATCCCAGGAGCAAGAGCAGATATTTTATAACTTCCTTTTTTCTTTTTAAGTCTAAATTAAAAATAAATGTTCCCTTCAGCTCTCAGATGTATATCTCTGGTGCAACCTGCCCACATTCCCTCCCGCTGCCCTTTCCAGAACATGGCAGGAGAAAGGAAGAAAGAGCTGGATAGAGAGAGGGAGCCAGTCCACCCGGCTTCAATGCCAGTGGGTTGCACCTCTTCCAAGAGGGAAACGCTGCAGGCGTGGCCGCGCAGACGGGTGGAGAGAGCCCAGAATGTGGAACAGAGAAGGAGAGGGAAACAGGAGCCAACAGCTAGGATTTCTAGCTCAGCCTCCACTTTTTCTTGCTGCAGGACCTTGGCCAAATCGCACATCCCATCTTTGCTCCCATTTATAGTTGTAACATGGCTGGAGTCCCCTCTGCCACTCCAGTCCCCAGCAGCTGTCCTCTTTGCACATCTGTCTGTTCCTCTGCTGGTCTCCTTCCCCTGGGGTGTCCAGCGATGGACTTCAGTGATTAACACTCAAGCTCTTGTCATCAAATGCTAGAGCCAGCATTTACCAGCTGTGTGACCGCAGGCAAGTTACTTGAGCTCTTTGTGCCTCCATTTCTTCATCTGTTAAATGGGGGACAATCCTGGCACCTCTTAGAAAAGTCGTGAGAGGAAGAAAGGCCTGGAAAGAATCTGGCTTACTGCCCAGCATGCAGTAAGTGCTCACTAGACGTTAGCCACTCATGTCATTCCTCTCCTCCTGTCTAGTTCTTTTCCAGCCTTTGCTGGTCTCTCCTTTCTCTGAACTCCACAGCCTGCACCACCCGTGAGCATCCTCTCATTTCCACCTCATCTTGGAACACAAGTCTTATCCCTCAAAGGATGGAGCTTCTGAAGGGAGAATTGGGGCTTTTCTCTCTTCTTTCTGATGTCCCCCAAAGCATTCAGCACAAAGCTGGGCCCACACTCCAGGCTGGAACATTGTTAATTCTTTAAGAACATTAAGTAACTATTGGCCAGAGAAAAGACCTCTGCTGGACAGGGCCACCACCACCCAGCCCTTCCTCATTCCTTTTATTAAAGTCCTAAGTGCATGGGGGTGTTGGCCTTTGGGGAGGAGGGATGGGATGAGTTTTGGTCCTGATGCTTCCGCTTCCCATATCCAGCATCCATACCCTTGCCACGCCTCATCATGGGAGGAATGCGTTTCCCTGCTTCTTGGCTTTGCCTGCCCATATAACCTGCTTTGGCCAATGGCACGTGGGAGGAAGTGGCAGTGTGCCAGTTCTGAGCCCAGGCCTCAGAAATCTCATGCTTTTCTTCCTGCCCTCCTATGACTACTCTTCTGGTCCAAGGAGGATGAGAGACGGTAGGAACACAGTCCAGCCCAGGTTGGCCAACTCCAGCTTGACCCACAAGACTGCAGTGAGAAGAACTGCCTCAGTCAAGTCCCATGGACCAGGCAAACCCCAGCCAATTGCAGATCCCTGTGAATGAATACTGATGGACGTTTATTAGCCAGCCCTACAGCAGCGATAGCTAATGCAAGGATTACTGCATATGAAGAGTGACTTTGCTGTCCTTCCCAGTCCAAAACTCTGTACCATTACAAATTCACCTTGAATTATGTCTCCACTAGTGGTGCTGGCTCCTGAGCAGCCTTGCTTATCACCCCACCCCTACTGGGGCCTTTAGCCCAGCTGTGAGGCTGTCTGGCAGGTCCAGGAAGAGGGGCAGTTTGTGCTTGAGCCCAGTCTCAGGACAGAATAAGGAATGGGGCCAATGGCACCCATATGGTAACTGGCTCACAAGAAAAATCATGTCTTCATTTCAGGCCTCCTCCTTCAAAGTGTTCTAACCACTGCAGAGAGATGAGGTCTCAATCCGGGAGAGAAGCGCTCCCAAATACCCCAGTCTGCTTGGCAGGAGAGGCACACAAATTGCTGAAGACAAGGACAGGGGAAGGAAGGCCACGGGCCACAGTTCTGTGTACCATGACATCTGTACTCAGAGAGAACTGAGCAA
Source organism: Galeopterus variegatus (assembly GCF_000696425.1). Lineage (NCBI taxonomy): Eukaryota > Metazoa > Chordata > Mammalia > Dermoptera > Cynocephalidae > Galeopterus > Galeopterus variegatus. The sequence goes on along the minus strand of NW_007728986.1, from coordinate 132,186 downwards.
CTCCCTGCCCCCTTGGCCACCTCCTATACAAAACTGACTCAACTGATAGGAGAAAGATTTTTTTAAAGTGTGGAAAATCTGGAGAGGAAACAGGGTATGGGTCAAAACAACTGGGTGGTAAAACTTGAGCCAATGGAAGACTACGGGATACAGAATTATCTTGCTTGCCAAAATAATGGCAGAATTAACTGTCCCTCTCGCCCTCCACCCCATCCCTACTTGGCTAATTTCTCCTTCCTCACCCTTCAGGAACTGGGTCATTTCCTTCAGGAAGCTCCCGCTAGCCTGCAAGACGAGGTTAGGTTCCTCACGTCACACGCTCCCCACCACTCTTATGCCTTCTTTGCAGCATTCGTCTCAGGAGTAAGTATCTGTTTAAAGTCTGTCTTCCTCAAGAGCTTCCAGAAGGGGCGAGACCATACAACGTTTACTTCTCATATACCTGGGAGTCCTCGCCAGCAAAGCAACAGTCCTCTGCCATCTCTCCCTTCCCCCCACACTGACTCACTCTACTCTAAAATGTTCTTTATTTTTGATAGACCTGTCACGGGTCCCAGTACCCAAAATTTTGTCTGTTTTTTCCCTCTACTTTGTCTCCATCTTCTGATTTATGTGGCTAATGATCTGTAAAGTAGCACTTCGGAGTATTAGGGTTGTTGCGATTTCAAGGATGCCAGCTAGTTAAAGAAAGTATCTTTTGTCAAATGAATGTGTTTCCTGAATGGTCAATTCTCGCTCACGTTGAGCAACACCTCTTGCTTGGTATGAACTTGGCCAAAATGGTCAGTACCTGGTAGTACTGGATGCAAGCCTGGGAGAAAACTGGGATTGGGATTTAAAAGTATGAAAAAGCAGAGTCTGGGATGAGAACAGTTGGCAGATGTCAAAAAGGCCCTGGGCCACAGCCAAGTCCTGACATAAAGTGAACCCTTTGTGGTCCACTCCCACGTGTCTGCCACCCCCTAGAGATGAAGCGACCTACACCAGCACCTTCCCATACTTGGGGTTTCTAAGTCCACGTGATCATCTGTAGTGTTAAAAGGACAGGGTTAAGAGTACAGAGTCCAAGCTCTTAACGTTCCAAGACAGAAATCTGATTTGTAATTAACTCAAGGCCATCAGACTCATTGATGAGGCACTCATGGTCTGCCCTCCTCGGCCGCTGGCTGGAATGGGGCATTTGGCCCTTGAGTTTTGAAAGTTTCAGACACGACAGCGGGAGGGGAGAGGAGGACAGCAGTGCCCTGGGGAGCTCAGGGCCGAGGAGGAGGCTCAAACGCTGCCTGGGAGAGCCTCGGGCCCACAAGAGAAACCCAGTGCCTGGCATCTGAGGCATTATGGTCATCAGGGGTGCTGGGCACAGGCAGCAGGTGGGGAAACAGGGACAGGGTAGGACGGGGGCAGGACCCTGGAGCCAAGCCTAACCCTGCCTCTCTCCAGCCACATACGCATGGAAAGGACAGTACTGCAGAGCTCTTGGTGGAAAACTGGAAATGGAGATGCCATTCATAAGAAGCAACCACATTGGTGAGGCTCTTCTGGGAAGACACCCGAAGAAAGGGAGCTACGAACCGCAGTAGCCTCAGGAATGGCCTCAGTGCACTGGCTTAGCTGCCGTGCTTATGTATAAATTGGGATGTCTTTGCCACACACCGAAGGGGGAAAAGTTCCCATCTTCAAATGTTAAGCTTAAAATAAGACACTACATGGGTGCCAGTGGATCTGTGAAATCTGCTGACTAAACTGGCAGCAGCCTCTGGGAGAAAACCAGCTTGTTTCTCCTGAGCTCTGGGGGTGAGGGGGGCTCTTGGGCAAAGCAGAACAACGTCAGGGTCAAGCCGGGGATATTCACCTGGGCAGAGGCAGCTTGGTTGTTGCTTCCAGAAGTTTCTCAGTCGATGTACCTGTCAGCCTTACTCATCCCATCCCTTCATCACTCATGGACCCAGCTCCTAGCACATTCGCTGGCACCCCCGTTTCTATTTTGGTAAGCATTTTTAGTGGCTTCTGCATGCCTATATTTCTTACCCACTCTATCAGATCAGGGGCTTCCCTAAGGTGTGGACTGGAACCTTCACTCCCCTCCAGCCCAGCCATTTGCTGAAATGGTCAGTGTTACCAGGCACCAGCAGGGCCTTACAGCAGTGGACGCAGCTGGTGGGAGCCAGGCCCTGGGTGGAAGTGTTAGAACAGCCCCATGCTCCTTCTCACAAGGAGAGGCAGTGGTCCTGGGTAGCCTGCAGTCGGAGGGAAGGGTAATGCAACCAATGGGTCATCATGTTTCTTGTCCCACATCAAAATGCCAAGACGGAAGGCCACAGGTTCTCCAAGTTAGAACAGCCCCATGCTCCTTCTCACAAGGAGAGGCAGTGGTCCTGGGTAGCCTGCAGTCGGAGGGAAGGGTAATGCAACCAGTGGGTCATCATGTTTCTTGTCCCACATCAAAATGCCAAGACGGAAGGCCACAGGTTCTCCAAATCCATTGGCTCCTCTGGGGACCTGGCCTCTGGCCATGCTGTTCTGAGTCTTGGGATACAGATATTTGGGGCTAGGAAGTTGGAGTAGGTGAGCACTGTCATTTTGGCTCTGGCTGCCATGGAGGCTTGCTGGGGGAGGGGGCGGTGTTCCAGGTCATGTTGCCCATTTCGCCTCAATCAAGTGTTCATACATACAGGATCTCAGAGGCCAGGGCATCCTATTCTCACACCACACACATTTATTCACAGAGGGATGTTTGCTCTGGGATGGGAGAGGATTGGTCCTGATAGGACATCCACAGCACCTGCTTTAGCAGTGGACCCCTGAATGGCACGGGAGTGGATCAGCATCCAAGTTCCTAGGGTTCCCACAGGGCCATAGTGACCCTGCAATCACAGGCCTGTCTTGAGTAGGATGAGGAGAGAGTAGAAAAGTTGGGGTAAGCCTCAGTAACACCTTGTGAATTAAAGACAGTGCTGGCATCTCTTAGGTTACCCAGTTCATCCCAGCTGATGGCAGCTATTAACTTTGTAAGGGTCCACTTGGCCTCTTAGAGGGAAAAGAGCCCAATATTCAACTTGTGCCAGTTCAAACAGCAAGCTCTCTGGTTTGCAAAGAGATAATACTGCCCAATGATATATCTCTTTTTTCAAGTGTTGATGGGATATTTATAAAAATTACTATGTCAAACTCTTGTTTGCCTACATCCTAACCATACTTTCTTACTAATACAATCCCTATATAATTGGGGATCGACTATAAACCCAGTTAAATTCAACATGAAATATAAGCAGAACTGTTATGTGAGACTTCCAAGAAGGCTCTTTAAAGAGAGCTGACTCATTTGGCAGATAGATCCTTTTATTCATCTCTTCTTTCTTCCCCCTGGATGTGAATGTGATGGCTTGAATTCCAGCAGCCATACTGGGTTATATGGTGACTTTTACAATAGAAGTCAGCACTGAGAATGGTGGTGTAGAAAAATTAAAATCTGGGTTCCTGATGACATTGTGGGGTCCTGCCTACCTCTAAATTTCTTTGACATAAACGATTTTATGTCAATAAAATAAAGTTTTAGAGAGAAATAAACTATTTTGTTTAAGCCACTGTTATTTTAAACCTTCTGTTATACACAGATGATCCTAATACTAACTGAGACAATCACATGCTATGCTATAAAAACAACCATGATAAATCCCAAATGGCAGAATTGTAGAAGTCACTCTCTCTGAAAATAAGCTAGAAATTAATAACAAAATAATATATTTTTAAAACCTAACCACTTGGAATTTAAAATGCATTCTGACTAACTGACTACAGAGGATTCAAAAGTATAATTTCAACTTATTTAAAAAACAACAACATAAAATCACTATATATGAAAATAGATATAGCCATGTTTTAGATATATTCAGAGGCAAATTCACAGCCCTAAACACTTTCATTAGAAGGAAAGAATGAGAATACATAAACTAAGCACTGAAGGCAAAAAATAAGAAAACCAACCACAAATAAACCAAAGAAAAGAGGAAAAAGGACATAAAAACAAAAGCAGAAATGAATTAATTAGAAGATAAATTGGAAGCATTTATTAATACATCTAAGAGCTGATTCCTAGACAGAACTCTCACAAACCCAATCATTTTAATAAAGGAGATGGAGCTGAGGAGTAGGGCAAGACTCAAAATCAAAGGAAAAATCATTATATTTAAAAACATCAACATTTAAGACTTTTCTAGAACAAAGAAACCAGAGAGTAAAGAAAAACACATGGAGAAAAGATTTGCAATATATATTCAAAAAATTAATATCCTAAATATATCAAAAATTCTTATGAATCAATTAGAAAATATAGCTCATGGGAGGATGGACAAAGTGTGTGAACAGGTAATACACAGAAGAGGAAATACAAGTGGCCAATAAATAGATGGAAAGAAGTGCAATCTTTTTCAAGTTCAGGCAAATAAAAATTAAAGTCATAATGGAAAGCCACCCCTCCCCCACCAGACTGGCAAAAATGTTAAAAAGATGAATACCAGTGTTACAAATGTGTGGGGAAATGTAGCCTTTTCCAAGGGAAATTCAGCGATATCTATTAAAAATGTAAATGTGCATAGCCTTTTATGCAGCAAACTCACTTTCTAGAATGTGCCCTTGAGAAAGCTTCACACTTGTGCAAAAAGAGTTTTACAAGAATTTTCCACAGCACCATTGTTTCTAATGACAAATAATTAGAAAAAACCTAAACCCATCACTACGGGAGAGAATACTACTCAACAGAAAAAAAACAAATGAATAAACAAATAAATAAAGCTGATCTTTATATAGGCAAACTGCTAAGTGTAGTAAGCAAATTGTAGATAAATAAGTATATCATTATATTTGTAATTTTAAAAACACAAAAAACAAACAAAAAATTTTTTAAATGGTTATTTATATGTATGAAAAATGCCTAGAAAAAAGCCTGGAATCTCACACCAAACTTCTACCAGAGGTTACTTCTGGGCACAGATTTGGGGTTGAGGGTCATCAGAAGGACTTTTACTTTTGTTTGCATTGTTTGAATTCTGAGCTGAGAGAACGTGCATGTATTACTTGTATAACTTTTAAAATATTCTTTATAAAAAATTCTTGGTGGTATTTTTGAATCCCAAAGAACATATTCATGTATTACTTGTATAATTTTATAAAATATACAGAGAAGATTCTTTTTAAATCCTGGAGATATTTCTGAACTCCAAAGATAAAGAGAAAAAAATACCAAATGATTCCAGGGGAAGGGGGGAAGTTTACCTAGAAAGGAAAAGAGAACCAGGCCAACTATTGTTCATGTATGAAAGGGAAAAAAGACATTTCCAGATATGCAAGGATTCAGAAAGCACACATACTCTGAATATTATTCAAAAAAGTATTCGAGCCAAACACACACAAAAACACACACATACACACACAGAGCCTAAATAATTGTGAAGTTTTAATACAAGTGTTAAGAAAAACTTCATAAATCTGATGAGATTCTGGATTATTTCTAAAAACTTGACAGGTGCACAGAGGTAAGATGATACAGTAGAGAACAGAACAAAATGGTATGTGAAAAGTCTCTTCCTAGGTGGGTAGGGTAAGGGAAGTCATTTGTTATAGATTGTTGATATTTATAAGGTACATATAATGCAACTTCCCTGTACTGTAAAATATTGCAGATGAATGGTAATTAGAGAGAATTAGGATGCTCCCTGTCCAAATCACTTAAGAAACCAAAAGGATCAATGAAAACTATCACTCTAGAACAAATCAGGAAAATAAATGGAAACAATAACAAAGCTCAGGTAACAAACCAACAATAAAATCACTTGATGGCTGGGATAAGTCACAATAATCAATGACAAAATAAACACAAATGGGTTCTATTTATTATTAAAATTAAAGACACCATTTCTCAAACCAGGTTAATAAAAGTAAAATTCAGCTATATTTTAGTCTAAAAGAGACATATAATACAAAACGACATATTATACAAAACGACAGAAATTAAATGACTCTGACATAAAGGTATAGGCAATGATACAGAAGGCAAACAAATTAAACAAAACAGAAATAGAAATATCAATATGAGATAAAAAGAATTCAAGGCAAGAATGTTCAATAAAACAGGAATATGCAGGGTCTTCAAAAAGTTCATGGGAAGATTCACAGTTAATTCTATTTTTCTATGAACTTTTTGAAGTACCTTCATATTTTGTATATTTTGTGGTGTGTGTGTGTGTGTGTGTGCAAGAGAGAGAAAGAGATGATAACATCAAGAATACACCAAACACCACTGCATTGAAATATATACAACCACAAGAAATACGAAGAAATTAAACACACACACACACGCACACACACACACATGCACACACACACAAAATTATGGTGGGAAATTTACAATCTTTTCTCAGAATATTTCAGAATAATGTAGTAGTTTAAGGAAAACTACATAAGAATAGAGATGTGAATAATACCTCTCTTAATATGTTTATATATTTAAAATATATATGTATAAAATGAAATATTTCAAGCACACAAAAAGTCTAGAGAATAACTGAAAATTTTGTGTTTTTTAAAAGATGAAACACTACAAACACAAATGAAGCACCCTGTTCTCCTGCTAGCTTCCATTGCTTTCTTTCTCTCCCTAGAGGCAAAGTATGAATCTGTTGCTTATTTTTCCAATGAATTCTTTTACAGACACATGAAAAATGTGTCCATAAACTACACATAATATTGCTTTTCATATTTTTTAACATTATTTATGACATAAAATTACTACTCTACTATTTTTTCATTTTTTTGAGACTTATCCATGTTCATAAATGTAGCCCTCATTCATTATTTTCCTTCCTGTGTTTAGTGTTTCACTGAATGACTAAACCATGACTTATTTATCTGTTTTCCTGTGTATGGAATTTCAGTAGTTTCCAGTTTTTTTCTATTATAAACATTGCTGCAAATATTTTCTTTTCATATTTAAATGTTTTGTGTATGATAAAAATCTAACTTTCTTTTCCCTATAGGTAGCCTACTGTCTCAGCACCATATACAAGATAACCTATCCTTTTCCCCCGCAGATTTGTAATGCCATCTTTGTCAAATATCAAGTTTCTGTGCTGGCTAGGAATGTTTTCAGGTTTTCTATTCTGTTCCAGTGACCTATTTGCTAATCCCTGTAGCAAAAGCAAATTGTCTTATAATATTTGGTAGGGTGAGTTCCCTCCCACCACCTTATTCTTGAAAATTGTCTTGGTTGTTCTTGGCCCTTAGCTTGTTCATATAATTTTTCATATCAGCTTATCAAGTTCCATGAAAAATCCTGGTGAGAATTTGATTGGAATTACACTGAATGTTGATATTAATTTAAAGAAAACAAGATGATACATCTTTCCACTTATTTAGCTCTCCAGTGTCCTTCAATAAAGTTTTATGTGTCTCTATAGAGAACTTACACATCATTTCTTGAATTTATTTTTAGATACCTTATAGTTGTAAGTGCTATTGTAAATATTTTTTTAAAAATTGTATTCTAAATATTTGTTATATGTTTATAGGCATAAAACAATTTTTGTATACTTGTCTTACATCTAGAAATCTTTTAAATTAGGAGTTCCAATACTTTGTCTATTCTCATGAATGTTTTTATTTCTTCCTTTCCAACTCTAATACTGTTTATTTTTTCATGTCTTACTGTACTTGCTAGTTTTCCAGGAAAATTCTGGATAGAAGCAGCATTATCAGCCTTTCTTACTTTGTCCCAGACAGTAAGAACTTACCTTTATTTGTTTCATCTTTAAGAATGGAGCTTGATAGCAGGTTGGGGTTTGTTTCTTGTTTTTATTATTGTTTGTAGACACTCTATCAAGTTAGGGAAATTCTCTTCTAGACATAATCTGTTCTGCTTTTCTTATTTTTTATATTATTGTTGTTGTTGTAAATGGAGTTACATTTTATTTTATCAAACGGTTTTTCTGTATCTACTGAGAAAATCATGTTTCTCCAATTTTTTAGTGTCATGAACTATATTAATACATTCTCTAATGTTATCATTCTTAGTAAAAATCATTTGGTTATGGCTGGATTCAGTTTGCTATTATGTTATTTAAAATTTTTACTTGTAATTTTATAAGTGATATTAGCCTATAATTTTTCTTTCTTATACTTACTTCTTTGTTATTGACCTCAAAGAGCCTTCTTAATGAATTCGGAACATTTCCTCTTTTTCTTCTCTTTAAGGAGTTTTACAAAGACTGAGTTTAACTATTCCTTTGAGTGTAGTCAGCAGGAATATCATTGGAGTCTAGTGGTAATTTTGTGTTTGTTCTTTGGCGCATATACTTTAAACTATTGCTTTAATTTTTTTCTATTTATAGGCCTATTCAGATTCTATATTTCATCTTGCTAAGTAATTTTGGTAAACTATACTTTCCCAGAAATGTGTCCATTTCTTCTAAGTCTTCAAATTTATTGCCCTAGGTTGTTCAATGCATTCTGATCTTTTAAACTTCTACTATATCTCTAGTTATTGTACTTTTTATTCCTAATGCTGTTTATTTGCCTCTTCTCTCTTTTTTCTTGATTGCTGTTGCCAGAAATGTCTATTTAATTAGTCCTTCCACAGAACCTAGGATTTTACCTTCAAGATATATTGCAACAATATCAAAAAATATATGCACATGGGCCGGCCCGGTGGCGCACTGGAGAGTGCGCCGCTTGGGAGCACGGCGGCGCTCCCGCCAAGGGTTCGGATCCCATGTGGAGACTGGTTCCCCTCACTGGCTGAGCGCGGTGTGGGCACAACACCAAGGGTTGCGATCCTGTTGCCGGTCCCTGGTACGGGTGCGACACCGAGGGTTGCAATCCCGTTACTGGTCAGTAAAAAAAGACAAAAAGGAAAAAAAAATATGCACAAGATTGTCATTGTGGTATTATTCATTATGGTAAAATATTAGAAATAACCTAATGCAGGAAATTAGCTAAATAAATTATGGTACTCCCATATAGTAGTATACTATGCAGCTATAAAAAAATTGAGGAAGATCTCTATAAACTGATATACAGTGATTTCCAGGATATATATCGTTAAGTGAAAAAAAATTGTGCAAAATAATATATATATAATATGCTGCTACCTTTTATATAAGAAAAAAGGGAAAATATATTTGTATCTGCTTAGTCTTACAAATAGGAAAGTAATATTGTTTACCTACAGAGGATGGGTGGGAAAGAGGTAGAAGGAATAGGGAGAAGAAAGGAACTTTTATGAATATACCTTTTTAAATAGCTTTGACTTTTGAACAATGCTAATTTTTCTTATATCAAAAATAAATTGATAAGAATGGGGATACAACTAAAATTGAATTTCAATAGAAACAAGTAAACCTAACTGAATATCAAACAGATAACATAAACATGCAGAAGAAAAAAATAATTCAAGTAACTTTTGAACACGGTTCTCTGAATAATCTCAGCAGGGCATATTCTAATGACAAAGACAACTTCAAAGAAATCTTGGGCTTTACTTAATACATTTTTGGGGAGTGGTACTGATATAGCAATTCTGAAACTCTTTTATTTGCATGTATAAGATTTAGCAAGTGAGTAAATATATTGTTGTTGGGTTCTCAGTCAGGGAGAAGGAAGACACCAATATGAAATAAAAGGAAGGGAAGAACCCTGAGATGTTGGATTGGAACTGGAGGTATCAGTATAAACTCATGAATTAAAAAAAAAGTTATATCTCTTAGCTCTGTCCTTGAAAAGCAATCTGCCTAGAAGCAATCAATATGAATGAAAAGTGCCCCAGTAACAAGGAGCACATCTAGCATCCAGATCTTGGCTTCTAAATACCATTTCCCTCTGAAAAGAACCATAGCTCCTTGGAGAAATGAGTGATTCTAGGAGCGGAGGCAAAATACAAGGTAAATCTAGAATATCCTGTTGTGCCAGAGGCTCCTGAAGCACTCAAAAAATAAAGGGGACGTGTCAAATAGGAACACTGCTTTAAAGGATTCCTGTTGGTCAAATGTGACAAAATTTGTACATCAAAATGAATAACAGCAGAAGTAAATTTTGACCCACTGAATAAAAAAAATACAAAGACCACACTTACAGTTTTAAAAAACATTAAAGGGGGAGACAAAAGGGAAAACTTTTTTTTTTTTTGGTCTTTTTTCATGTCTGGCAATGGATCGCAACCCTCAGTGTCGCGCCCATACCGGACCGGG